>NC_134356.1:125936054-126213554 GCF_048569485.1 Anomaloglossus baeobatrachus
ATTTCCTCCTATCGATGAAAAAGCGTTGAGATTCACTCTGTGCACCACTGGTGTTTAGTGGAAAAGCAGATGTAAGATTGCGTACCACCTTCTGCTGATACTCCTGCATACGTGCGTCCCTTTCTATGGCAGGAGTTATTTCGCAAAATTTTGTGTTGTACCGGGGATCTAACAGTGTGGCAACCCAGTAGTCAGCATGACTTGGAATTCGTACAATCCGAGGGTCATGTTGTAGGTAGTGCAACAAGAAGGCGCTCATGTGTCTTGAGCATCCAGGAGGACCAAGTCCTTGGTGTGTTGGTGGCGGAGAGGTGAGAATCGTGCCTCCTTCCTCTGCCCGCTCCCCACAACCTCGCACAACGAAAATGTGAGCAAGCTCTCACTAATCTGCTGAGTCTTCCATGCCCATCGCCAGTTCGTCCTCCATTTCTTCCTGGGCTCCTGCACCTTCCTCAACTGTTTTGCTGATACTATGCTCCCTTGATAATCCCTCTCCCCCACCGTACCATGACTGCTGCCTAGGTGCCGCTGATCGTCTGGACCTTGTAGATCTTGTTATCCCTTCCGCATTTGACTCCTCCAGTACTTCCTCCCTTCCTTTTGGACCAACACCTGACTCCGATTAATACTTAGTGTGTTCCATCATGTAGATGACCAAAACTGTCACGCTGAGAATGTCATCGCCAGTGTTAAACATCTGCGTCGACATTTGTAAACTGTGTAGAATGGTGCATATGTCCTTGATCTGACACCACTCTAGCAGTGTGATCTGCACCACCTCTGGATCAAGTTAGCTCAGGGTATACGTCATAACGTATTTCAGCTGGGCTCTGCGGTGCTGCCACAGACGCTGCAACATGTGCAGATTAAAATTCCTGCGTGTCGGAACATCGCATTTCTGACATTTAACCGCCAGACCTTAAGACTTCAGGAGCGATGAAAGTTGTTGAGCTACTGGGTGCAAACGATGCAAGTGAGCACATAGTGAGCGTGCCCGCTGTACAAGGCCATGTAGGCCGGGATGTTGTTTTAAAAATTGCTGGAGAATCAGATTAAACACGTGAGCCATACAAGTCACGAATGTCACATGGGCCTGACGAAGGCACGCTGCCATGTTTGCATCATTGCCGCACACGGCTGTTAAATCACCACCGTAGTCCGCTACGTCAATTTGTACTCCTGTCGCAAGGTGACAACGTGTTCCTTTCGTGCATAGTGCTGATGATGGGAGAGGAGTCGACGCCAGCGGCACAGGTGGACACAGGTTATGCTCACCCACTGGGATGCGTTACCTTGACAGATGCAGAACCACAGGCTGAATGCAGGTGGTGGGTATCTCACAGATGAAGTACCATCATTCAGCTACAACTAATGGGAAGACACAACACCCTTTTTTAGGCCCCTCCTGTCTGAAGACCACTGCCAGACATAGCTATGAACCTCTGGTTACTGTTACCCCCAGTTTAGTTTTATTAGTTTGTGTGCTTGTTACCTGACTACTTTTCCTGCTTGCTGTTTATGTACCTCGTTGGCCGATTTGCATTTCACCTCTGCTTGTTTTCTGATTTAAGTCCTGTCCCTCCCATTCTTTTCCTCTTCCTCAATTAATGTTTTGACCCTGCATGACTACTATTCTCTGGAACTGCAGCCTTCCACAGGTATTGATCAACTTGGGCCCTGTATCATTCAACATCACTGTATAGGGATTAAAGGGTTTCAGGGTTCTGGGGGTCCAGCTTGGTGAGTGGGTTCCCTCTAGCCTATCCTTTACAGCCCGTCTGAGTGTGTCGATCCAGGCAGGCGTTACACCGTGCCCTCGACAGAAGGCCGGGATAGTGTTTTAAAAATTGCTGGAGATTCGGATTCAACACGTGAGCCATACAAGGCACGTGTGTCACATTGCCCTGAAGAAGGGCCGCAGACTGTTTAGCATCATTGTCGCACCCGGCATTCCCTGGCTGCTAGTTCAGTGGAGACAACCATTGATGAAACTCGGTCACACTCTACAGAGCTATATGTAGAAAAAGCTCCGGCACACAATGATATATCAATTAATATTTTATTTTCATAAATTGATAATTCAGATACAGATAGATGACGTTTCGGCTGATGCCTTCGTCACAACTGAAATTCATATAACAAAATAAAGTATAACAAGAGAAAATCAGTACCAATATTCATTCATATTTCATATTAGTAACTATCAAGTGAATTATGACTTGATATAATAAATTTTCCTTTTTACCTAAATGATGTATTGAGTAATATCTGAGAAGAACGTCAGACGCATGTAATCATTTATATCTGGAAAAATAATAACAGTGCCCACATTTTAGGAATCATAGAAATCATAAGGATACCCTAATATATACTTTAGAATAAATATCATATCTATTGTATTTATATTATAAAGCGTATCACTGCTGTCAGTCTATAGACTTCACCAGGGCATAAACCCAATCAATAATAAAAAAAAAAAATAATAAAAATAAGAAACATCTTTACCTTCATTTTGAAAAGACAATATATAATCATAATGCCCAAAGGGGAGGTGGTTATGGTGTAGGACCGCTGTAAGACTAGAGAAATAAAGTAAAAGGATTGCTATCAGTATATCTGAAAAAAATTCCGGTTGAAAACGCATAAACAATGTTGTTTTTAGGTCCAGAGTGACAAAGTGCCGCTCAAAAAGGGGTTAACAGAGGAGATGAACGTGACATACCTATTTAGCCGAGGATCAGCGGTGAAGTGAAGTGACCGCGCTGGGGTTTAAATGTGCTGGAGGGGCGGGCATAATTAAATAATTTCCTGTGTGTGGAACGCATAAGGACAAATGGCACGCAAGCCGCGCGTGCGCAGTGTACCCGGAAGTGCGCGCATGCGCAGAAGTGAAAATCTGGTATAAGTGAGCTACGGCTCCCGGAGTTTCATTATAAAGCGAGATGTATTAAGTGCGCATCTGAAAAAGAGAAGAAAAGATGGATAGGGCTTTTAAGACCAGAATTAATTCTATATGAACATAATTAATGAAGCGATTTGCATAATCGTTAGAAACGAACAGCATTGGCTATATTCACATGGGTGCCTATATGCATTAACAAGCACCCATGTGTATGTGATAGTATATATACACCATAGTGCAATATATGTCAACACACATCATACATGGTAGTATCAAGCAGCTATGACACGATTAACTCTATACACTAGAAGAGAGTCACAAAGCAGTTATCTAAGTTATATAGAATTCTAACTGTAACATGTATACATATGTGTGTGCAGGCACTATATGTGTCCGCACACTCACATGTGTACCCATAATTCTCATCAACACATCAATGAATATCTATACAGAATCTACACAATAAACTATATAAAGGCCTCCAACATTTTATAAAAGACCACAATATTGGAAATAGGACAGGACGGACCCCACATCAATAATTCTCATATTCTCTGTTAAGTCCAAAAGGGGAGAGGGTGTTTAGGGTGTGGATCCAATAGGATTCCCTTTCTTTTAGTTTCTTAATCCTATCACCCCCACGTCTCAAAGGTGGAATATGCTCTAAAACCTGAAATCTCATCTGAGAAATCGTGTGCCCGCACTAGATGAAATGATGTGGAATAGGCAACATAACTAATTTACATCGTATGGTGGACTTATGTTTCCCAATGCGGTCTCGGACATGCTGGGTGGTCTCCCCAACATATCCGAGACCACACGGGCACTTTATCAAGTATACTACATATGACGTATCACAGGTGAAAAAGTCCTTAAGATAGAAGACCTTTCCAGTGCGAGGATGAGTACATTGATTACCTTTGATAATATTAGAGCAATGAGGACAATGTAAACAGGGATAATTACCCTGTTTGGGTGTAGATAAGAAAGTTTGTCTCAATTTAACAGTATTTGACCCTTTTTATTATTGATTGGGTTTATGCCCTGGTGAAGTCTATAGACTGACAGCAGTGATACGCTTTATAATATAAATACAATAGATATGATATTTATTCTAAAGTATATATTAGGGTATCCTTATGATTTCTATGATTCCTAAAATGTGGGCACTGTTATTATTTTTCCAGATATAAATGATTACATGCGTCTGACGTTCTTCTCAGATATTAATCAATACATCATTTAGGTAAAAAGGAAAATTTATTATATCAAGTCATAATTCACTTGATAGTTACTAATATGAAATATGAATGAATATTGGTACTGATTTTCTCTTGTTATACTTTATTTTGTTATATGAATTTCAGTTGTGAAGAAGGCATCAGCCGAAACGTCATCTATCTGTATCTGAATTATCAATTTATGAAAATAAAATATTAATTGATATATCATTGTGTGCTGGAGCTTTTTCTACATATGGACTAATTTTTCTCCTGAGCACCATATTAGTGAGCCAGACCATTTTTTGGAAAATTTCACTCTACAGAGCTAACCATCCACAACTCCTCAGCGGTGTCTCATATTTCCCCTACATTTCAAAGTAAACATTTGACCACCTGATGGCCTTGAACTCTGCTGTCAGCATAGTAAGGAGGTGTGTGGGATTCCTTGGGCGCAGTTACAAGGAAGGGAGGCCTGACCACACAGGGTTTGGGCTGAGGTGCAGGAACAACACGAGGTTGATGAGGCAGAAGCAGTGGAGGAACTTGTACATACAGAGAAAGGATTGAAACACACAACTCGTGGGGATGGAAAGACTTGTACAGCAGACACTTCTCCATCTATCACCATAGTTACCCAGTGCCCAGTCAGCGACATGTAACGCCCCTGTCCATGCTTACTGTTCCAAGTATCTGTGGTGAAATGCACCCTGTCATACACAGAGTTTCTCAAGGAAGCGGTGATGTTGTGTGCGACCTGCTGTGTTAGCGCGGGCACCCCTTTCTTGGAGAAGGAGTGGCAAATGACCATCGGCTCTTGGGGCACAGCAATGGGCATAAGGTCTCGAAAATCCTCGGTGACAAAAGGGTGTAAAGGCAGCCTTTCTGTAGCCAACAAGTTTGAGATGCTGAAACTAAACCTCTTAGGCATGTCATGCACTTCGAAAATCATGTAAAAAACAGCGAGGGGACTCCAACCACAGTCTCCCTCGTTTCCACTAATTGGGCCACACACACCCCACTTGACTGGCATCAGTTGATCCCCCTTTTCAAAATGAAAAAGATGCTTTGCATGAAGCACTCTCAAAAATACGTGTGCCTTTCGTATCCCCTGGCTGACCCAGGGGAAGAAAAGTCCTCTGAGAGCCATGACTTGTTCATCTTGGTTCTTTTAGAAACACAGCGAGGGGACTCCAACCACAGTCTCCCTCGTTTCCACTTATTGGGCCACACACACCCCACTTGACTGGCATCAGTTGATCCCCCTTTTCAAAATGAAAAAGATGCTTTGCATGAAGCACCCTCAGCGTGCCTTTCGCCTCCCCTGGATGACCCAGGGGAAGAAAAGTCCTCTGAGAGCCATGTCCACATTGTCAGTGGACAGATGCGTGTGCTTATCTGCCAGCAGACCCCCAGCAGCACTGAAGACAAGTTCCGAGAGAACGCTGGCTGCGGGACACGACAAGATCCCCAAGGCGTACGTGGCAAGCTCAGGCAATTTATCCAGATTGGAAGCCTAAAATGAGCAGGGCTCAAGTTGCACAGTAATGGCATCGATGTTTCCTTGCATATACTCTTATTTCTGTGTCTCCTCCTCTTTTTCCTTGTAAAGCTCTTTTGTTTTCGCATGAGTATATGTCCTTGTCACTTTCCCATGTGTTTGTGTTGTGTTGTGAGTTTTTTGTCACCTTTTGGACACCTTTGAGGGTGTTTTCTAGGTGTTTTTATGTGTTTGTGATTGCCTCCCATTGTTTCCTATGCGGTTCGAGTGGTTCGCCGAACCGGTTCGCCGAAACGAACTGGAACGAGACCTCCGTTCGGCGAACCGAACTCAAGCCGAACCGCGACCGGTTCGCTCATCTCTAATTACATGTCGCTGACTGGGCACTGGGTAACTATGGTGATAGATGGTGAAGGGTCTGCTGCACAAGTCTTGCCGTCCCCACAACTTGTGCGTCAATCCTCTGTCTGTCCAAGTTCCTACACTGCTTCTGCCTCCTCAACCTCGTCTGGGTCTTCCACCTCCGCCCCAAGCCTGCCTGGTCAGGCCACCAGCGTTGTAACTGCGCAGAAGGAATCATACACCCCTCATTACTATGCTTGCAGCAGAGCGCAATGGCATCAGGCGGTCTTTATCTTGAAATGTCTTGAAAATAAGAGTCACACAGCGGCTGAGTTGTGGGCAGCTCTGGAGACTGAGTTTGGTAAATGGTTGTCTCCACTCAACCTGCAGCCTGGTAAGGCCGTGTGCGACAATGCTGCAAACCTGAGTGCAGCCCTTCGCCTGGGCAAGGTGACACATGTGCCTTGTATGGCTCACGTGTTGAACCTTGTTGTCCAGTAATTTTTAACACACTATCCCGGCCTAGATGGCATTCTGAACAGGGCAAGAAAACTGTCTGCTCACTTCCGTCGTTCAACCGCCGCAGCTGAGCGACTTGCATTGATCCAGAAGTCTTTCGACCTGCCGGTTCATCGCCTGAAATGCGATGTGCCGACACGCTGGAATTCTACTCTCCACATGTTACAGCGATTGTGGCAGCACCGCCGAGCACTGGTGCAATACATCATGACGTATAGCCTGGGCCAACGAGATGCAGAGGTGGGGCAGATCACCCTGATGGAGTGGTCTCAGATCAAGGATCTATGCACCCTTCTGCACAGTTGCGACATGGCGACGAATATGTTTAGCGCTGACAATGCCATTATCAGCATGACAATTCCAGTCATTTACATGCTGGAGCACACGCTAAACACTATTCGTAGTCATGCGGTGGGACAACAGGAAGGGGAGGAAGTACAGGAGGATTCATATGCGCAAGGGACAACAACATCACCAAGGTCCAGACATTCATCATCACCAAGGCGGCAGGCATGGGACCATGGGAGACAGGGATCAACAAGGGCGCATCGTAGCAGGCAAAATGTTGAGGAAGGTGCAGGAGAACATGAAGAAATGGAGGACGAACTGTCCATGGACATGGAAGACTCAGCGGATGAGGGAGACCTTGGTCAAATTTCAGTTGAAAGAGGTTGGGGGGAGATGTCAGAGGAAGAAAGAACGGTTAGCACCTCTATGCCACAAACACAGCATGGACTTGGTCCGCATGGCTGCGCAAGACACATGAGCGCCTTCTTGCTGCACTACCTCCAACATGACCCTCATATTGTCAAAATTAGAAGTAATGATGACTACTGGCTTGCGACACTATTAGATCCCCGGTACAAGTCCAAATTTTGTGACATAATTCCAGCCATAGAAAGGGACGCACGTATGCAGGAGTATCAGCAGAAGCTGTTACTCGATCTTAGCTCGGCTTTTCCACCAAACAACCGTGGTGCACGGAGTGAATCTCCCAGTTGTAACTTGACAAACATGGAACGGTCTCGTCATCATCAACAGTCTAACTGTACCAGCAGTATCGTATCTGGTGCTGGTAACAGCAATTTTATTGAATCGTTTCATAATTTTTTTAGACCATCCTTTGCAAGGCCACCAGAGACAACAAGTCTGACACATAGTCAACGGCTGGAGAGGATGATACAGGAGTATCTCCAAATGAACATCGATGCCATGACTGCAAATGGAGCCTTGCTCATTTTGGGCTTCAAATCTTGAAAAATGGCCAGAGCTCTCCACTTACGCCTTGGAGATCTTGTCGTGTCCAGCTGCCAGCGTTGTCACTGAACGTGTCTTCAGTGCTGCTGGGTGTGTGCTGACAGATAAGCGCATGCGTGCTGCCACTTAAGGGGTGTCTGTGTGGCCCAATTTTTGGAAAAAAGGGAGACTCCGCTTGGAGTAACCCTTGCTTACAGTGTTTCTAAAAATGATCCAAGATGAACAGAGCTGGGATCAGGAAAGACTTTGCTACCTGCCCCGGTGTCATCCTGGGGACGGTTAAGGATGGCGTATTTTTGAATGTGCTTGATGCAAATCTAACTGTGAAGTGTACGACTGGGGCACAAGTGCTGCCACTTAAGGGGTGTCTGTGTGGCCCAATTTTTGGAAAAAAGGGAGACTCCGCTTGGAGTAACCCTTGCTTACAGTGTTTCTAAAAATGATCCAAGATGAACAGAGCTGGGATCAGGAAAGACTTTGCTACCTACCCCGGTGTCATCCTGGGGACGGTTAAGGATGGCGTATTTTTGAATGTGCTTGATGCAAATCTAACTGTGAAGTGTACGACTGGGGCACAAGTGCTGCCACTTAAGGGGTGTCTGTGTGGCCCAATTTTTGGAAAAAAGGGAGACTCCGCTTGGAGTCACCTTGCGGTGTTTTACATGATTTTAGAAGGGCGTGCCATGCCTATATCTGTGTCTCGTCCTCTTTCTCCTCGTAACGCTGTTTTGTTTTCACATGAGAATTTGTTCTTGTCACTTTCCCATGTGTTTGTGTTGTGTTGTGAGTTGTTTGTCACCTTTTGGACACCTTTGAGGGTGTTTTCTAGGTGTTTTTATGTGTTTGTGATTGCCTCCCATTGTTTCCTATGGGTTCGAGTGGTTCGCCGAACCGAACTCGAACGAGACCTCCATTCGGCGAACCAAGCTCGAGCTGAACCACGACCGGTTTGCTCATCTCTAGTCACCTTTCAGTGAATTTGTTTGCGGATGTGGCCTCAGTGCTTGCAGTCACCTCAGCCTCTGGTTTAACTAGCGGAGTTGGAAGATTCTTCTCCTCTAGCCTAGGGACCAGTCCCCAATTTGCGGCCAAGTCCTTCCACTCAAAGGTTGTATGTGGAACAAGGCCATGGGAGTATGTTGCACTTCCTGTGGTGTCTAAGACCCCTTCTGTCTTGCACTTTGATCGAGCTGCACCATCTCCAGACCACATGTCTACACTGATCCTTCCTCTCCTCTTCTGACTCTCTCCACACTCCACTACTGTGTATTCCCACTCCTAAGACTACACCCCCAGCCTGACTTCGGGTTCAACACATCCTTGCCATGTCTGATGATGTGTTGCTAAGTGAGAGTTTTGTGTGAACCGGTGGATGACCTCCTCCATACCCAGGGTGGAATACCATACCTCTGGATGAGGTGCAGTACCTCTATGGCGACTGAAGCCTCAGGGGTGCTACATTCCCCCACAGCAAATCCCAGCACGTCCTCGGACTGCAAGAAAACAAAAATACAGTGGTGTTATGACATGCAGATTTTTGTATGCTGTAACATTGTAAAATATTTTCTTCCCTTTATGGGAGGCATTATCTTGAATGTTACCAACATGATAAACTTTTACATATAAAACTTTGACAATAATAAACATCATTTTTACACTGCAAACTTTATTGAGAAGCCATGATGCAAAAGTTCCTTGCACCGCTCCTGATCTGTGCAAAATCAGCAACCACAGATAGAACAATGTGGTGGACCCGCCACAAACAAACCCCCAACGTAGGCTCTGGGTGGGCGACAGAGCGTTTCTGATCACGCTTCATTAATTCTGCCACACCAGACGGGTTTTATCTCCTGTGATCTGTGAATTTTGCCAGGGGGCGATGTAATCAGCGCAACTATTTACAAGCGCAGTCCTGGTCACCCATAGTCAAGTGACCCAGTTGTCCATTTAACTCACATACAAAAAAGAAACATTATCTGTTAACTTGCTTTCTTAAACATTATTGACAGCCTCCTGGTCAGACGCACTCTCTGGTGCCATTTCTAAGTGCTGCATGTTCAGGGCGTACCACCCCCTTTTGCCTTTGTAGCGATTGTACGCTACCGTATCACCGGGGTATAGGTCGCGCTTTGGATGGCCTTTCTGTAAGTAGGCTTCTACGTCCCGCCGTGAGACGAAGACGTATTTTGAGAGGCCAGTCTCGCTGACAAAGCCCCATCCCCATTCCAGGTCAAACCGGATGACCATCTCGTACCTCTGCGGTCCCCGCTCAGATGGTCGGACCTTGCGGAGACGCTGCTTTGTGGTCATGTTATGTGCCTCCATCTCCTCCTATCTCGCCTTGTGCTGCTCCTATTCCACTCGCAGCTTCAGCAGCTGCTGTTGGCAGGCCACCACGATGGCACTGGCAGACTAGGTGGGTGTTAAAGGGGCTGCCAGTCCTTTCCCACTGATGGCCATGATGTCTCAGGCCAAGCTTTGCTGCACCTGACCGGGTGCAAGGGCCGGGGGAGTTGAAAGGGGTCCCACCAGTGTGTCTTCAGCTACTGGGGCAACAAAGTTTGTCATGTCCATTACCTCTCCAGTGCTGGTCTTTCTCCCCGCTTGGGCTAGTGGGGCACGTTCCATCAGGGCCCGTCCCTCCGCCACCACTTCCTTCATGGACTCTTGCCATTTCTGGACCGCACCGGCTTGGAGCTCCAGCAGCTAGTGTCCCAGCCTCTTCACCTCTTCCTCCAAGAAGTCTGGCTCCAGGACTGGTCGCAGCACCGGGGCATTCTCTGGACAGCCAGGGGAGCTGGTCGCTGCCACTCCGTGCTTCAGGTTGTCCCAGTTGCTGCTTGCCATGGCGCACTCCAAGTCCTTAGGCACAGTTATCCCATGCCCTTGTACTTCTTGGGGAGGCGGGACTTCTGGGTCCTTGGGTAAGTTTCGGTTCTGCTCTGGTGCTGCAGTGGGCAGGCACGGCTTTTCGCGCCATACCACTACTCAGCCCACGAAGGGCGGATACACCCAAGCTATATGGTTGCACATGGTGCCTGTTCTTTTTCAATGGCCACCAGTGCATAGTCTTTTCACACAGTCTGTTAAAGCGCACTGTACCCATGGCAACGGGCATGACAATCCTGTTCGTGACGCCAAGTTGACACGCCCGACCCGGGGCCTGGGGTGACTCGTTACCGGGCCGCGGACCACAGGGAGTGGCAATAACTCCAATGTATAATGAGACATAACAAGCTCCGAGAGGTGGATCATGCTGCCCCATCTGAATGTGCAGAGAGGGTTGAGTACTTTGTTGAGGAAGACACATTGCCAGTCACAACTGGTTTGGAGATAGACAACAATATGCTGCAAGAAAAATTGGAACCGGAGACAATGCATTGTAAAGACAGAAATCACCAGAAGGAAAGTATGGAAAAAGAGCCAACAGAGAAAGCAATATTGATGTCCTCGACAATTTCTAAGTGTAAAACTGATGATGTGTTGGGCAACAGCGCTATTGGAGAAGAAATCCGCAAGAGCACTGTAGTAGATGAAATCTGTGAGAGCACTGTAAGGGTGGCTTTACACGCTACGATCTTGTTAGCGATCTCGTTACTACTGCGTCACGCCCATATCGTTACAGCAACGAGTCCACATCGCAGTAAAGTTTATCTCTCTACCTTACATTGCGTTTACACTGGTAGGTTCTTCGTTTTTATTTTAGCGAATCGTCCATCGACTTGTTCGTCCGCCTTCATTATCGTGAGGTATGCGTCACACTACACACACTATCGATTTGTTTTTCCTTGTTGCTGATTTTCGCATCATTAGGCAACACAGTTGCGTGTGTGTTTATCGTCCTAGTTACTCAACTTCTGTGTTTCGCAAATTGCCCAATTAAGCTGTTTTTTTTCCCCCCAACCTATATAATTTGTGCAGATGTGTCTTTTTTCAGTGTTGCAACCACTACCACATGCATGTCGTTACACAAATTTCCAGCGTTCTACATTTTGCTCTCGTGTGTAACATTTTGGAGGATTACATGGTATGTTTTTAATTGTTTTTTACTTGTGCACAATGTGTTTTTTTGTTTTTTTTTTAAAAAAAAACCTTTTTATTTTAAATTCTGATAATAGGGTATATAAACGATAAACAATTTAAAAAAAAAATACAAACAAATAAATAAAAAAAACATTTTATAAAGAAAAATATAAAGAAAAAAGGATAAACCAAAGATACTTACATGTGATGCGTTAATTACAAGGTTTAGATTAATGTGATGACACCTGTGCACAATGTAGCCAAGTCAGCCTAGACGTGTATCACTCACACACGGCAACAAATAGACGCAAATGAGGAAATGCAAGTGAGCGTGCCAGCATTTTAAAACAGCATTTTCTAATCAACACGCTGATTAGCTGACCTATCCTGAACCCTTTATAAACCAAAAAAAACATTTGGCACACACGTTCGCATCGATGCGGACGCACACAAGAACGATAACATAAATCGCTACATCAAAGTCACGCATAGCGATATGCACAATGACATGATGATTTTACAAATTTTACCAACAACTTGCAACGAGAATTGGGAGCGGACCCCCATGTCAACGAGTAACGTTTTTGCGACGATTTTGAATCCCTAGTAGGATTCACACGCAACGACGTCGCTCTGAATTTTCGCGACCCCAACGAGATCGCTGTTGCGAAATCGTAGCGTGTAAAGCCTGCTTAAGAGATGAAATCCTGAAAGCACTTTAGGAGATGAATTCCTGGAGAGCACTGAAGGAGATGACATTCTGGAGTGCGCTGTAAGAGATGAAATCCTGGAGATTGTCAGTGGAGGAGAAATCCACAAAGGTCACTGTGAGCAGACCGGTGATCCACCCAGTACTGGGGTAGTTGACAGTGAGTAGGGCGCCAAAACACTGGAAGGAAAAGAGTACCACACTGCAGGCTGTGACACCCTGGCAGAAAAAGAAGACAAATCTGAAAAGGAAAATGGTGAAGATTCCAAAGAACTTGAGGATAAAGAGTTGGAGTGCGAGAAAACCTCTGAAGAGATTTATTAAGGCTCACAGTACAGACATTTGGAAAGAACATTCAGCAAGATAGAAAAATCCCGGAAATCAATGCAATCAATTTGGAAGATAAGAGAGGAACCATCAAATTTATGGAGAGACTGCGGAAGCAGTGTAGAGAGCTCAAAATATGTTGGAGTTCATGGAAGATTTCATACAGTTGCCCATTCATATAGTTGCAATTATTACCATCTTTTCAGTTAGCCATTAAAAGGTATCAACCACTGAGGACTCTCTGTTCTTTTAAACATTTTTTTTATCTCTACTGGCTAACACGGTACAAAGATATATTTTACTTATAGAGTTGCCCAGAAATCTTGCTGAGAAAGTTATTGAAAGAAATCGAAAGGCCATCCAGAATATTGTGGATAACTCTGAAGTGGCAAGAGTGAGAATTAATCGTAATGAATCCAAGATATCTGGTGAAGTTTGTATGGTTGCATTTGTGGCTGCAGGAATGAAAGAGAGTATTGAAAATCTAAGGATTATTCTAGAATATTGCCTTGCATGCCTAGAAAAAGTAAAACAATTAATACTTGAAATTCTTCAAATCAATGAACAGCTTTGTCAAGTTGGTAGGAGGTGACTACCACTCTCCAGCCGGGGCCCAGAGAAGACATGTCATCCATCTGATAAATGTATTGCCTAGTATGTTAGGGGAAGCAGGTCCTACAGTGAAAGGAGTCAAGGTCATAGAGGGTCTAAAGGTGGTGTCACACACAGCGACAACGACAACGACGTTGCTGCTACGTCACCATTTTCTGTGATGTTGCAGTGACGTCGCGTCGCTGTCACTGTGTGTGACATCCAGCAACGAGCTGGCCCCTGCTGTGAGGTCGCCGCTCGTTGCTGAATGTCCAGCTTCATTTTTTGGTCGTCGCTCTCCCGCTGTGATGCACAGATCGCTGTGTGTGACAGCGAGAGAGCGACGAAATGAAGCGAGCAGGGAGCAGGAGCCGGCATCTGGCAGCTGCAGTAAGCTGTAACCAAGGTAAACATCGGGTAACCAAGGTGGTTATCTGATATTTACCTTCGTTACCAGCCTCCGCCCCTCTCGCTGCCAGCGCCGGCTCCTGCTCTCAGCACATGTAGCTGCAGTACACATCGTGTAATTAACCCGATGTGTACTTGTGGCGCCCCTGACCTGGTCAGGCACCACTGAGTACTGCACCCATGCTGGGGACAGTACAAAACAGGTAATCCAGAAGGCTGACCGAGGTGTGACTACACAGGCGCATAGTGATCAGGTCTCACACATGTACCTTTGGGAGGACCCCTGGGGATCCCAGGAGGGGGCGAGGCCTCCATCTCCACTCAAGGGGTGTGGTAGAGAGCCTGGTTGCTAGGGGACGTAGGCAAGAACAGGAGAGGAGTGAGGAGTGAGCCGAGAGGAGTGGGGAAGTGAAGTTCAGGGAGAGCAGAAGCCGACCCTGGAGCTCGACACCATTCTGACAACGTACGCGCAGTGACTACCGACGGGGGAGAACGGTCACCTGGTAGTGCTGCCCGAAATCCACCCACGGCTAAAGAGAGAGCAACGGAGTGGAGAGTAAGGAGACTGTCAGGGAGATACCAGGCCCAACCGGGCAACAGGTCCCAGTGCAGGGATAGATCCACCTGTCCTTTGCCAAACCTGCATGAGGGGGCACTTTACACCCCCAAGACAACACCACAGAGTCCGCAGCCACGTAGCAAAGTGAGGGCCCATAGCTCACAGGAGGCAAGCAGCCGGAGTGACCTGGTCCAGGCTACAAGCAAACGGGCCAAAAGGAAGGGGAGAGAGGCACCAGCAACTTCCCTGGGCGACCCCAGCAGGGCTTCAAGCAGGGGTTACCCCAAAACACAAAGGGCTAAGGAAGGCGAGTCGGTAGCCACCCTCATCAGTCAGCCTGAAGGACACCTGGTTCCAGCCTGGTTCATCCCAGCTACGCCCGGGTTACTCACCCTGCCACCCTCAGTGAGTAAAACCCTTGAAAGACATTCTGCTTGTGCGTGTGAGTCATTCTGCGATTTGTAGTTCCACACACCTATACGGGGCCCTGGGGCATGCCTCGCTCTCAGGAGGCTATTACAACTGACTGCACCCACTATCAGCCCCAGGCACCCCTAACCTGCAGTGGCGGTCTCCACTGACCGCAATTCTGAGAGTGGCGTCACGACAATCAAAATAGAGGATTTCCTACCTGTGACGGGATCCAGCCGCGTGGAGTCCCTGGGGGTGATGCGCAGCTGCACCGACACCGCACCTCGGGGCCCCACATCCTGGCGTCGCGAACAGGATAAGGACTGGACCTGTTCGGACAGGTGACCATGTGCCTGGGCGGTCCGCTTGGAAAGTTGGAAGCGCCGCCATGTTGCCACCATGAAAGGCGCGCTGAAAAACAGCGGCGGCCCGCGCTGGGAGAGGTTGCCGCCCACGAAGAGGTGTGGCTACCCGGAGATCCCCTGCAGAGTCCTGGTCTCGCAAGTGATGAGAGCGGAGGCGTTCAGGGACGTCGGGAAGGAAAGGGAGCCAGAAGCCTGCTGTTGGGAGAAGAGTTCAAGGCGGTGAAGGAACTGGCACTGAGGCTGCAAGGAAGAGTTGGAGGCCTGCTGCTGAGAAAAGATCTGCAGAGCAGCGATGACGTGGTGAAGATGGCGTCTGAAGATAGGAGCCCAGAGCCGGGTTCCGCTGCCTGGTGGTCCTGGGAGCTTGCCCAGTTCAGTAACCGACTGGAAGCGAGGATCGTGCAGCAGATCCGAGAGGGACGTGCGGAGCTGCAGGAGATGGCTGCGGCGGTTCAGGCCTACGAGAGGGGGACCGCACGACGGGTGCCAGACCGAGCGGCGACGACTCAGGCCCCGATGATGCTACCGATGGGTGAGTCCTGCGTTGCCCCCGCCAGCGCGAGTGCCCAGACCCCTGCTGCCATGCCCGCGGTCCCTGGAGAGATGCCCGGCGCGGCGGCGCTGACCCAGACCGCCGCCATGCTAGGCCCGGCCCGCCAAGGCCCCGCCGCAGCAGCAACGCTCGTCCGCGCCGCAAGTGAGGCGCTGAACCAGGCCGCAGCCAAGTCAGGTGCGGTCCGCCAAGCCCAGACCGCTGCAGCGACGCCCAGCCCGGCCCGCCAAGACAAGACTGTACAATTATCTACCCCGGCCTGCAAGGCCAGAGCAGACACCGCTCCTCAGCCCAAGGAAGTCCCTGATGGGAAGTCCCTGCTGGGGGAGGACCCCGAATACTGGAAGCTGAAGGCTGATCTAGAGGCCCACTTCCCAAAGGAGATGGTGGACCGGTATCTGCTCCCTCCGCATACCCACAGGAAGACTCCTGCAACATTCATGCCAAAGAGTCCACCGCCCTGGCCTGTTGATGAACATCCATCCCTAGCGCTGCCACAAGAGGAGTGCCCAGAAGAACTAAGGGGGAGGGGAGGCCAGAAAGCTGAGAAGCTGACTCCAGAGCCATCAGCAGTGGATGCAGCACCAGTCCAAGAGCCAGAGATGCTGCCGTACTCCCGCTGGGATGAAGAGGGTCCGACATCCTCCGCTGAGGAAGATCTGTCCAGATACATCACCTGGGAGCCTGCAAGCGGTGAGGTGGCAGCCAGGCAGGACCCAGCCCGCAGGACACGGCGCCGCAGCAGGACAAGGGATCCACCTGCACAGCAGTCTCCCGAGGAGAAGGACGAGGTCACGGCCAGAGACTTAGAGGAAAAGCGGTCCTTGAGAAGGGCCAAATCCCAGGTCAGAGGCCCACTTTGTCGAGGAGTTGTAGAAGACTTCAGTCTAAGGTCTGGATATGGCTTTATAGTAGCACCTGGTGTAAAGGAGGGCATCTTTGTGAACAGAAGGGATGTAAGAGCACATTTACCTAGAGGACATCCAGGAAGAAACCTACAGATAGGAGATCCGGTAGAATTCACAAAGCACCAAGGAGAACGCGGATGGTACGCACTAGATGTCACACCATGCCCCAGAAGTCCCTACAGTAAACCTGCTATCTCAACAACAGAAGATGAAGATAGAGATACAGAACAAGAGAAAGAAACAGACGACGACAGAAACACAGAAAATGTCAGGTGCCAAAGCCCAATAGGCAAAAGCCCTGGTGGAACGGAGTAGAGAAAAGTAAAGAAAAGTACAGCAGTTTGAAAAGTTTTGCAACGTTCAAGTTTAAGCACGTGCCCACATGAACTTGTGTGAGAAACCCTTTTGCACTTTAACCCATGAACCTTAAGGCTATGAACTGGCTATAGCCACAAACTCTCGCAGTGTACATAGTTACCCCAGAGGTACAACCACTACCAGGGAGCACGCCTGTTGATGGGGCCTGGCTCTCCACCACAAAGAGGGTACCTGGTCAGCACCAACTGTGGAGGCCGCCTCTACATCCTGCCAGAAGAGGCTGAAGGCGCGGCTCCACCAGGCCAGGTATACCCTGAAACCACCCGACCATGAAAGCCGCCTCTACATCCTGCCAGAAGTGGCTGAAGGCGCGGCCAACGGGAGAGGCAGATTGGAGGAAAGGTCTGGGGAAACGGATGGCCCAGACCTGGTTACCAAAAGAAACCGGTGACCTGCCTCCTGAGAGGGTTTAGGGTGGGTTAACGGACTTGTGGGTGGAGGGTGGTGATGTATGGTACCTGGTGGTTTTAAAATGTTTTACTGTTTTACGCATTTTAAAATGTTGTCTTGCAGCCCGAGGACGTGCTGGTGATAACTAAGGGGGAATGTGGCGCCCCTGACCTGGTCAGGCACCACTGAGTACTGCACCCATGCTGGGGACAGTACAAAACAGGTAATCCAGAAGGCTGACCGAGGTGTGACTACACAGGCGCATAGTGATCAGGTCTCACACATGTACCTTTGGGAGGACCCCTGGGGATCCCAGGAGGGGGCGAGGCCTCCATCTCCACTCAAGGGGTGTGGTAGAGAGCCTGGTTGCTAGGGGACGTAGGCAAGAACAGGAGAGGAGTGAGGAGTGAGCCGAGAGGAGTGGGGAAGTGAAGTTCAGGGAGAGCAGAAGCCGACCCTGGAGCTCGACACAATTCTGACAACGTACGCGCAGTGACTACCGACGGGGGAGAACGGTCACCTGGTAGTGCTGCCCGAAATCAACCCACGGCTAAAGAGAGAGCAACGGAGTGGAGAGTAAGGAGACTGTCAGGGAGATACCAGGCCCAACCGGGCAACAGGTCCCAGTGCAGGGATAGATCCACCTGTCCTTTGCCAAACCTGCATGAGGGGGCACTTTACACCCCCAAGACAACACCACAGAGTCCGCAGCCACGTAGCAAAGTGAGGGCCCATAGCTCACAGGAGGCAAGCAGCCGGAGTGACCTGGTCCAGGCTACAAGCAAACGGGCCAAAAGGAAGGGGAGAGAGGCACCAGCAACTTCCCTGGGCGACCCCAGCAGGGCTTCAAGCAGGGGTTACCCCAAAACACAAAGGGCTAAGGAAGGCGAGTCGGTAGCCACCCTCATCAGTCAGCCTGAAGGACACCTGGTTCCAGCCTGGTTCATCCCAGCTACGCCCGGGTTACTCACCCTGCCACCCTCAGTGAGTAAAACCCTTGAAAGACATTCTGCTTGTGCGTGTGAGTCATTCTGCGATTTGTAGTTCCACACACCTATATGGGACCCTGGGGCATGCCTCGCTCTCAGGAGGCTATTACAACTGACTGCACCCACTATCAGCCCCAGGCACCCCTAACCTGCAGTGGCGGTCTCCACTGACCGCAATTCTGAGAGTGGCGTCACGACAATCAAAATAGAGGATTTCCTACCTGTGACAAGATCCAGCCGCGTGGAGTCCCTGAAGGTAATGCACAGCTGCACCGACACCGCACCTCGGGGCCCCACATCCTGTAGCTAGGAGAGCAAGGAGCCAGCACTAAGCAGTGTGCGTGGCTCCCTGCTCTCTGCACATGTAGCTGCAGTACACATCGGGTTAATTAACCCGATGTGTACTGTATCTAGGAGAGCAGGGAGGCAGCGCTCAGTGTGCGCAGCTCCCTGCTCTCTGCACATGTTGCAGCACAGCGACGCGTGTCGTTATGATCGCTGCTTCGGCTGCTGTGTTTGACAGCTAAGCAGCGATCATAACAGCGACTTACAAGGTCGCTGCTACGTCACCATTTTGGTGCCGTAACAGCGATGTCGTTGTCGCTGTCGTTTAGTGTGACCCCAGCTTAAGCCTTCTTAACTGGAATCCAACAGAAATTATGAGGATTGAGTGTCTGGTCTCTAGCTGAGGATTGTGATACGAAAAGGTGCCGACAGAAAGACAGCTGAAGACACCATTCAAGAAGCCATGGGAGATCTGCACAGTGAGGATGTGTAGGATTTACAAATGGAAATCTTATGTCAGCTCGATGCTGAAAGAACCAAACTGTAGCCATGTAGGGTTCTTGATAACCCAGAGTCATACCCAACAGCAGATTCAACTGTAAGGGAATCTCACTGCCACACTTACTAGACTTTTTGTTTGCCAAATCTTCAGCATGGGGAGACTGTGCAAAGTCTCTGAAAGAATCCTCAGAGAGAGAGGATTTGCATGTTCTGATCAGGACCATGTGTAGTGGTTATGACACACGTGGAAGGAATCATCTTGTAACGCTGACCGCCTGTGTTGTTGTTGAGATGACAAGCAGGAGGGGACTTTGGCATCATGGACCACATGGAGAACCCAGACTTACCCTTTAGTGGGGGGGTGTAACTAAGTGCCCGTCACGAGACATATGCCAGGTACCACACCCAGGTCATTGAACAAAACTGTGGTAGCTGATCTCGAGGGCTGGTATAGACTGGAATGGGAAGGCGGACACAGGTACAGCTATAGATAATGGATGCAGGGTAGGGCAATGGGACCTGACAACTTGCTAGACAGACAGGACACTGATTAATTGAAGGTGTTGCACAGGCATCTCCCCTAATGGGAGACTGCTTTAAATACATAATGCCTCTCAACCTATGGCTTTTCCTGGAAATAGTGCACTGGCCCTTTAAGAGGAAGGCCAGTATGCATATGCACGCATACTAAGCGCACTTCCAGGGATCCTATGAAGTGTGTACAGCCCCCAAGAGGACAGGAAGGCAGGAAAACACGTGGGCCACTGTGGAGCAGCGGGGAACAACGGTACTTTGCCGCGGCAGTAAGCAAATCGATGTCTCTGCAAGGATGCCAGCGTTACACATCTGAGGAAGTTTAATGACAGCAATCATGAAAACAGTGCACTATTCATATCAAGTGCATGCGAACCATGTTGAAATCCATACTATATAATTCATATCACTAATGCAAAAGTATGTAGTTATACATATAAACAATATACCATAATATGTATATAAACTGAGATTATGTGTGAGTTAAATAAACGACTTTTTAAAAATGAGCGACCTGTCAACGATACACGATTTGCAAACGTTCTGCGTCGCTCGTAGGTGTCACACGGGACGACGTCGTAAACGATGCAGGATGTGCGTCACGAAAACCGTGACCCCGAGGACATATCGCACGATAGATCGTCTCGTGTGACGCCCGCATAAGGCTTCATTGAGACGTCCATGTTGCATTTAGATTTTGTATCCATTTTTTCACAAGTTATACATGTATCCATTATAATCTATGCTGCTATTCAAATGTCCGTGTTTTTTCAGAGACCATGTGTCCATACAAAACTAACAGATATGTCCATTCTTCTCTGGTATCAGGGATGAAAAGGGCCAATCCAAGTCAATGGGTCTGTGAAATCAAGTAGAGCACATGGATAGCACCGTGTCCAATGCATGTGCTGTACGCATTTAACTACTTCATGACATATGATGTAAACTTCTGTCATATGTCATGTCTCTGCCTTTGATGTGTACAGCAAGCCTACATCTTTTCCCGCACATGATGGCTTATTTAATCAGCTGTGCATCTAACAGCCGTGGGTGGATCCGAGATCCACCCACACCTCTTAACACCTTAGATTGTGCTGTTAAACTCTGACAGTGCGATTTAACATGCTCCGGCATGGATTTCGCTGTTCCCTGCTGCCATCACGATCACAGGGCACCAAAGGGATGACATGTTTACTGTGAGTGCCAGTGTGACGCCCTGGCAAAACTAGGTAGTCACAGTTAGGCCCCCGCATTACATCGTTCCCTCGCTAGGAAACATACAGCCAACCAGAAAACCTAGTCACTCCCCTTAGGGAAAGATAGATACACCAGTGGGCGTGACCAGGTAGTTGGGACATGCCCACCCAGGGGTCCAGACAGCCTGGGGCGGGAAAACAGCAGATCAGTTTAGGAGAGTTTGAAGTTCAGTTTGGAGAGGAGTGTGGGGTGGAGCTAAGTGTAGCTCCAGTAGTGAAGTTCAAGTTGAACGTTACCAGGGTAGGAGCCCTGGTGCCACTGGCTAGGAGGCAGACGGCGGTCTCTGTCAGCAGGAGATGGGAAGACGGCTCGGCAGAACCGAGGTGGACTGGGACAGGGTTGTAGCCCGCCGGTACCGACACAGGGAACCGACCCGGAAAACGGAGCACAAAGGGTGGTACTCGGACCCTGAAGCCAGGACCAGAACCAAGTGGAACTGGTTAATTAACCGATTGAGGCCAGGACTAGAGGTCCTGTCCCACCCAAAGTCCCTCATAGAAGACAACAGCCCACCGATTAGGGATAAGAGGTCACCGCCAGGGCCCATAGATCCCACGGGCCAGCATCTGTGGGCACGGCTCCTTAGGCCACATCCAGCCAGGAGCGGACTCCTGAGTTTCACACTAGGAAAGTCCACCTTACACAAAGCAGTAGAGGAAAAAGATAGAGACCACCAGCCAGGTGGGGGACCTGAACGCAACCGGCCACGGCAACGGCCACCATCACCTTGGTTTACCAGAGACTTATGTGTTTTACTAACCGTGAGTACACCAGCACCCCCTGCGGTCGCCATCCCCTGCACTGAGCCACCGGGTCCCGGGGTCACCATCCCTGCCCACGAAGGGGTTAACAACTTGCTGCAAAACATCTCCCCCGGGTGCCCCATAACAGCAGCGGTGGTGTCCTACCTCCCCACACACCGTGGGTGGCGTCACGAACTTACTACGGCCTAGCCCGTACATCGACTCCCCCCATTTATTCGGTGTGTCCGCGAGACCCCCGGGTCCGGAGACCCTCGAGCCACCACCCCTGAAGGCCCAGATCCGAGCAGCGCACGGGGGGCGGCACACCAGCAAAGCGCCAGTACTCACAGTAACACAACATCGCTCTGAATAGGAGAAGCGATCGCACACTTCAGCTATAAAGTCCCCTAGGGGTATAAGTAAAATCAGTAAAAAGAAGTCTAAAAAATAGTTTTAAGATATAAAAAAAATTAAATCACTCCCTTGTACCCCATTGAAAATATCAAATATCTAAACTGTATCAAAATATACAATCAATTAATCCGATCGGTACACGACATAGCGAGAAAAAAAATCCAAATGACAAAATTACGGTTGAGCACCCCAACATTGTATGAAAATGCAATAACAGGCGATCAAAATTTTGTATCACGCAAATATTATATAATTAAAAACACTGCCACAAGATGCCAAAAATAAGCCATCACTGAGTCCCAGATCCTTAAAAATAAAAACGTTACAGGTCATGGAAAATGGCAACACAAGAGAATTTTTTTTATTTACAAATTTCCCAAAAAAATTTCAACCCTTAAATAGAAAAACTATACATGTTTGGTATCTACATACTCGCACTGACCTGGGGAATCATGTTACCAGATCAGTTTTAACATATACTGAATATGGTGAATAAAAAAACAATTATGGAATTGAACTTTTTTTCCAAGTTCACCACACTTGGAAATTTTCCCGTTTTCCGATACACAATATGGTGTAATTCAAAAGTACAACTTCATAGAACCCTCATATGGTTATACTGAGGGAAAAATAAAAAGTTATGGCTCTTGGAAAAATAGGAGGAAAAAGAAAAAAGAAAAAAAAATGGCCATAGCATGAAGAGGTTATAGGGGTTATCCGGCTTATTTTGACTTTTTTTATTATTTCCCTATTGGGCTACATTGGGGCAGGATAGTGACTACTTACCTGCCCTGCTGTCAGCCCCTCCCCCCAGGCTCAGAGCGATCAAGTGATTTTGCTGCTTCCGGTCATTTCATGTCAACATGGGCAGGACCATGTTGACACGCAAATCTGGGAACAGCCCCCCTTCCCCGCCCCCCCTTCCCTGCACCTAACCACACATTCCCCCGCACTTCGTACTCTCCCCGCACCCTTCCCCGGCACTTCTGTGGGGTCCGTAACCTTGGGGAGGGGCCTGGCGGCGGCTGCCCACGGTGTCACCACCAGCAGCAGGCCCCCTGCTCAGGATCGCACATTCAAATGTATCGGCATCACAGATGCCGATACATTTGAAAGCACTGATGAGATGCCGCATGTCCGTTCCGTTATTATGGAACATGTCCTATTCTGTTCCATAATAACGGACCGTGACTCAATACAAGTCAATGGGCCCGCAAAATCCCTGGAAGCCACACGGAAGCACTTCTGTGTGACCTCCGTCGGGTGCCCGTGCAGTCTGTGTCCCGCTCCCTGCCAGCCCCGCGGCTGCCCACACTACAATATCAGCAGCTTCTCACACTGCAGTGTGGGCAGCCATGGGGATGACGAGTGCTGCTATCAGGAGGTTAGATGAGATCATTACCTGCTGTGATGATCTCCTGCTCTCCTGTTGTCAGCACTGTCACTGCCTTCTATGCTCGCCGCGTTCTCACATCACGTCTCATGGGCAGCCCGAGACTGTCACTAGCAGTGATGTCATGGGCTCCCGCAATACTGCTGAGAACGTGGCGGGCAATGGAAGTCAGTGACAGCGCTGACATCAGGAGTGCAAGAGATCATCACAGCAGGTAATGATCTCATCTAACCTCCTGACAGCAGCGCTCGTCATCCCCTGCAGTGACCTGGGCTGACCTATTGATGTTAGCTCAGGTCACTGCACTACTCTCCCAGCCAATGGGGAACATTCTGTTCTTCATTGACTGGGACAGTGACTATGGTATGGATCGTCATGGGACCCCATTTTGGATTACGCCGGACCCGGATTTGGTTGTTCTTTTTAATAAAGTGGTAAAAGAGGGAATGTTTTGGGGAGTGTTTTTTCAAATGAAACTTTTTTTGTTGTCTATTTTTTTTTATTACTGACTATGTTGGTGATGTCGGGTATCTGATAGATGCTTGACATCACCAACCTCAGGGCCTGATGCCAGGTGACATTACACATCTGGCATCAACCCCATATATTACCCCGTTTGCCACCGCACCAGGGCAACGGGATGAGTTGGGGCAAAGTGCCAGGATTGGCACATCTAATGGATGCCTGCTATTTTTAGGCTGGGGAGTGTCCAATAACAGTGGACCTCCCTAGTCTGAGAATACCAGACCACAGCTGTCTGCTTTACCTTGGCTGGTGATCCAATTTGGGGGGGACCCATGTTTTTCGTTTTAAATTATTTATTTAATTTAAAATAACAGCGTGGGGTGCCCTCTGCTTTGGATTACCAGTCAAGGTGAAGCTGCCAGCTGTGGTTTGCAGGCTGCAGGCGTCTGTTTACCCTAGCTGGCTACAAAAGATAGGGGGACCCCACGTCGTTTTTTTTTATTTATTTACTTTTTGGCTAAATACAAGGCTAAGCACCCTTTAATGCCACATAAGAGTCACTAAAGGGTGCCAGCTTAGAATATGCAGGGGGGTAGGACATTATATATGTTTTTCTTATCTATCTATCTATCTATCTATCTATCTATCCCTCTGTTCATTCATTCATTCATCCCTCTATCTCTCTGTCTCTATATCTATCTATCCATCTCTATATCTACTCATCTATTTATCTTTCTTGCTGCTTCTGTTTTTTGCGGTCCGCAAAAAAAAGGAAGGCACACGGATGACACACGGATGACACACGGATGCATCCGTGAAGAAAAGGAACGTTTTTTGCGGACCTCAAAAACGGAATGGTCATGTGAATGTAGCCTACATGTGTTCCCTATGGGAATAGGGGTCGGTACAGAACGATGGTGGAGGGGCCAGTACAGAGCGCCGTGTGTGTGTGTGTGTGTGTGTGTGTGTGGGGAGGGTTGCGGAGCCTGATGTGGTGTGGGGTGCAGAGACCGATGTGGTGTGGGGTGTCGCGGGCGGGGGGGTGCGCTGCTAGACCGCGCTCGCAGCTCGGGTCCGGCTGCTACTGCTGCTCGGTGGTTCGAGCGGTGGGCCAGATCCGGGGACTCGAGCGGCGCTCCTCGCCCGTGAGTGAAAGGGGAATAGTTTTTGGGGTTTGGGAAGTCAGTCCGTGATGCCACCCACGGTTGTGGTGAGGTTGGGACACCACCGCTGCTCTGGACGAGGGATCCCGGGAGCGATGACAGGGAGCAGCCGAGATGATTCTTCCCCCTCCGTGGGTAGGGGGATTTGGTGGTCCCGGGGCCCGGTGATGGTGACTGGACAGTGGATGTCAGGGTTTGGTGGGGTGCAGGGTCGTGGGGGCAGACGGCACGGTGGTACTCACTCAGCCAATAACGTATACGGAGTCTCTCTGGTAAAACAAACGACTGGATGGACGGGTCCCGCAGCCGGCTGCTGTAGTTTCTCCTCTAACTCTAGGCTAATAGTGTGCATCCTTCCCTGCACTTTCTTTATATGCTCCTCCTGTGCTCCGGTTTCCAGCTGGCTCCCCGGTTCGGTACCGGACGGGCCACCACCCTGTCCCGGCTACCTACGGTTCCACCAGGACTGTCTTCCCGGCCCCTGCAGACGGCCACTACCATCTGCCTGACTGACTACAAGAGGGTCCTAGGCTCCAACCTAGGCCCCTGTCTGCTTCTGCCTCTCTGCAGACCTCCTCTCCCTCCCTCTGCCTGGACTTGTCTGCACTTGTTTCCTGCCTCAGGCCAGCTTGACTCCTCGGTGGGCGTGCCTATCTGCTTAACTCCGCCCACCTGGTGTGTCTGTCTGAACCCGAGGGAAGAAATCAGGTCTCACTGGGGATGACTGCTGTGAACTGCTGGGGGTGGGGGTGTGTGTGTGTTGTTACCTGTGGCCCCTGACTAGTCCAGGGCGCCACATTCCCCCTTGGTTAAAGGCAGACCGTCCGCAGCCTGCCCGTCTATCACCGGTTTTATTTTCACAAACTGAAAAAGAATAAAATATTTTTAAACATTTTCACACATGCATTTTTTTTTTTTTTCATACAACTTCCCTTACGGGAGGCATATTACTTCAACCGTTGCAACAACAATAAAACTTTTAATAATAACAACGGAACGGGTCCTTCAGTCACCCACCCAAACAACCTGGCCCTGATGCTGCCCCTAAGAAGTGGGCAGCACCCCTTGACCCCAGTCCAAGAACGGGCCCAGATTTGTTAACGGGATGGGTACTTTGCTGCCATTGCGGCCGGGCGGACTGCCGGAGCCGTCGTCATCTCCGTTGCGGCCGGGCAGACTGCCGGGGCCGTCGTCATCAGCGGTGCGGCCGGGATGGAAGCCGGGACCGGTGGCAGGGCGGTGACAAAGGTAAGGCCTGGGGACCCCAGGTTTGGGCCGTCCCTCACAGACGCTGTGAGCTCCGCTACCGGTGACAGGGGTAACGGGTCGGTCGGGGCGTTGGCCGCAGGCATGGGCACTGAGGTTTCAGCGGTGCCGGACGGACGGGACATCTCGTGCAGCGGTGCTCCAGGAACCAAATACTTGCAGAGTCCTGGCGTCCCTGCTTCCACAGCCGCGGTTCACATGCAGCCAGACGCCATCCGTGCCCCCTTGGTTTCTTTCCGGCACCTCCTCTTTAGGGGCGGGGCTTCGGCTTTCGCGCCTCCACTGCTCGGGAAGACGCTCGAGCGGGGAACTTTTCACGCCCAATATGGCGGATTCTGCAATTTTTCGGACGGACACCTCCGGCGGGACACAAGGCACACTTCTACCAGACGGTAGAGCGGTAAGATCCTGTTCATGACGCCAAGTTGTCGCGGGCAGGAGGATGCGCTTCTCGACCGCGCTCACGGCTCAGGTCTGGCTGCTGCTGCTGCTCGGTGGCTCGAGCGGTGGGCCGGATCCGGGGTATCGAGCGGTGCTCCTCGCCCGTGAGTGAAAGGGGAATAATTTTTGGGATTTGGGAAGTGAGTCCGTGACGCCACCCACGGTTGTGGTGAGGTTGGGACACCACCGCTGCTCTGGACGGGGGATCCCGGGAGCGATGACAGGGAGCAGCCGAGATGTTTCTCTCCCCTCTGTGGGTAGGGGGATTTGGTGCTCCCGGGGCCCGGTGATGGTGACTGGACAGAGGATGTCAGGGTTTGGTGGGGTGCAGGGTCGTGGGGGCAGACGGCACGGTGGTACTCACTCAGCCAATAACGTATACGGAGTCTTTGGTAAAACAAACGACTGGATGGACGGGTCCCGCAGCCGGCTGCTGTAGTTTCTCCTCTAACTCCAGGCTAATAGTGTGCGTCCTTCCCTGCACTTTCTTTATATGCTCCTCCTGTGCTCCGGTTTCCAGCTGGCTCCCCGGTTCGGTACCGGACGGGCCACCACCCTGTCCCGGCTACCTACGATTCCACCAGGACTGTCTTCCCGGCCCCTGCAGATGGCCACTACCCTCTGCCTGACTGACTACAAGAGGGTCCTAGGCTCCAACCTAGGCCCCTGTCTGCTTCTGCCTCTCTACAGACCTCCTCTCCCTCTCTCTGTCTGGACTTGTCTGCACTTGTTTCCTGCCTCAGGCCAGCTAGACTCCTCGGTGGGCGTGCCTATCTGCTTAACTCCGCCCACCTGGTGTGTCTGTCTGAACCCGATGGAAGAAATCAGGTATTACTGGGCATGACTGCTGTGAACTGCTGGGGATGGGGGTGTGTGTGTGTGTTGTTACCTGTGGCTCCTGGCTAGTCCAGGGCGCCACATGGGGTGCAGAGCCCGATGTGGGGCTGTTATTTCCAATGCTGTAGTGATAACAAGTCAGGTGCTGGGCAGAATACTGACATACTGTGGGTGCAGGGGCGGGCAGGGGCGAGGCTGGACACAGAGCTGGCACCGCCCGGCCTCAGACTGGGAGGTTTAGCACAGGAAGAGGTCATGTTTGGTTGAGCTGAAGGTAAACAAAGAGCTGAAAAGAATAAAGGGATAATTCAAGAGGAACAAAAGTTAGAAAACAAAAAATAATAATGTAGGGGTGATTTATATGACAACTTCTTTAACTGTGTAAAATATAGGACAAGCTTTTTCATTTATTTATTCCTTTATCCATATGTGAAAAACACTGATGGTAAAATTGGATAGACCAACATTTTTTCACATACGTGTTTTAAACACGGACATCTGAATGAGGCCTAAAGAGGCCAATTTTGCCGTTTTCTGTCTAGCTATAGACCCCGAACCACTACACAAAGAATTAATCTGTATACACAATGGTCTCTTTATTGCATGTAAACACTTCGGATATAGTTGTTCCTGTACAGGTCATAAATTGGAGAGTGACATGAATTAAGTGCAGGGCATGAGAAATGAATGAAAAGAGAACACTTAATCTTCACCAGCTTCCAAACAGATGTTACAGAGGTCAACATTTGGCAACTCCAAAGTATAATGTTAAATCCGGAGACTTATAGCTCACATGTCCCTACTGCAAACTTAGCTGCAGGCATATAGCAATTAGCCAGAAGAATCCACCCTGCAATATCATGTGCCGAAAAATACTTTTTTACTTCCTGTCCTTGTTAAGGGATTTTATAAAACAAACACTGAAGCTTCTCACAGCGAAACAGCTCAGTATTTATATGGGAAACCCGAGGGCAGACAGTTCTTTTAATTCATGGACTAAGGTGCAGTCATGACAGAGATGCTTCCTCAAGTGGAATGAGCTTCATCCTCATGAGTTGTTCTACTGTATAAAAAGACAAGCCCAGACTACAGAAAGTTAGTTTTATCTCCTTTCATACTTACAGGGGCAAGCTAACTCACGGCTAAGATGGTCAGAATAAGTAGAATTTGCATTCCAAAACCACAACCAGTTTTCATATCTTCATATACAGTCATATATAGAGACAAACATGCATATATAAGGACAGACACTCTGAATAAGAGAGGCACTACCAACCTGTGTGGTAAATTTTATTGAACAACAAAACCATGAAAAATGTTAAAAACATGCAAGGTTCCCATATATACTATATGGACAATCCTCCCACATAATCCCCAAATATAATATCACCATTGCTACCAGATAAGTCGCATGGCCAAAATTGGGAGATCAAAAATGAAGATAAGTAAGTGAGACAGTAAAAGCCCCAAGCGTTACACCAAAGGCCCCTTTCACACAGCAATTTTTTGCCATCAGTCACAATCCATTTTCTTGATGGATCGACGGATCTGTCGCAGATTGTGGCTAAACTGATGCAACGGATCTGACTAGCTGCGGGCTAAAGAATAAATTGGAGCATGCTCAGTTAATAAAAACGGAATCCGTCGTCAGAATCCGTCTTTTGACGGATGACGACGGATCTTGTGCCCATAAGCTTTCATTGTACCAAACGACGGACAGCGACGGATCCGTCGCTGTCTGTGTTTTCTACGTACACAAAAAATGCTACTTTGGCCATCGTCTCCGTCCGATGGACAAACATTTCTCGATGAATGAAACGTGAGGTCATCTGTCGCAATCCGTCGCTAATACAAGTCGATGAGAAATAAACAGATCCAGCGGCATCAATCGCCGGATCCGTTTTTTAAAAATTCAACAAATTGTGACTGATGGCAAAAAAACTGATGGGTGAAAGGGGTCAAAATGGGACATGCTTGAGGGTCTTCCAATTTTGGTCATCTGGCATCAATGGTAATATTATATGTGCATATCTATATTCTCTATTGTTTATGAGATGTTTATGCATATATGTACCTTTTTACATTCAATATCTTATATTTGTTACCCTACATAATCTTTGTTTTCATCTTTCTTCATTAGGTTAAGCTTTATTAATTGGAGATTATGCGGGAGGATTCTCCATCTATTTTATGTGGGAACCTTGAAAATTTTTAACATTTTTTTATGGGTTTGTTGTTCAACAAAATTTACAACTTGGCTTACACAGGTTAGTACTGCCTCTTATTCAGCGTTTGTCTCTTCCTTTTCAGTTGCATACTATTGTGCACTGTACGGAATTCTTTTAGCTATAGTTTTACAATATATTATATAGTATTGCAGGTCCACCCCCATTTTTTTGTAATTGTTGGTACCCTCAACTTAGGGGCACTTTGCACACTACGACATCGCAGGCCGATGCTGCGATGCCGAGTGCGATAGTGCCCGCCCCCGTCGCAGCAGCGATATGTGGTGATAGCTGGCGTAGCGAAAGTTATCGCTACGCCAGCTTCACACACACACTCACCTGCCGTGCGACGTCCCTGTGGCCGGCGACCCGCCTCCTTGTTAAGGGGGCGGGTCGTGCGGCGTCACTGCGACGTCACACGGCAGGCGGCCAATCAGAGCGGAGGGGCGGAGATGAGCAGGATGTCAACATCCTGCCCACCTCCTTCCTTCCGCATATCCTACGGAAGCCGCAGTGAGGCCGGTAGGAGACGTTCCTCGCTCCTGCGACTTCACACACAGCGATGTGTGCAGCCGCAGGAGCGAGGAACAACATCGGACCGTCGCGTCAGCGTAATCATGGATTACGCCGACGCTGCACCGATGATACGATTACGACGCTTTTGCGCTCGTTAATCGTATCATCCAGCCTTTACACACTGCGATGTCGCATGCGATGCCGGAAGTGCGTCATTTTCAGTTGATGTCGCAGTGTGCAAAGTGCCCCTTAATATTTAGTTGCACACCCTTTGGAATAAATAACTTCGATCAATCACTTCCTATAACCATCAACAAGCTTCTTATACCTCTAAAGGTACCTTCACACTTTAGCGATGCAGCAGCGATCCGACCAGCGATCTGACCTGGTCAGGATCGCTGCTGCATCGCTACATGGTCGCTGGTGAGCTGTCAAACAGGCAGATCTCACCAGCGACCAGTGACCAGCCCCCAGCCAGCAGCGACGTGCAAGCGACGCTGCGCTTGCACGGAGCCGGCGTCTGGAAGCTGCGGACACTGGTAACTAAGGTAAACATCGGGTATGGTTACCCGATGTTTACATTAGTTACCAGCGCACACCGCTTAGCTGTGTGTGCAGAGAGCAGGGAGCCGCGCACACTGCTTAGCGCTGGCTCCTTGCTCTCCTAGGTACAGTACACATTGGGTTAATTAACCCGATGTGTACAGCAGCTACATGTGCAGAGAGTCGGAGCCGGCAGCACAGGCAGCGTGAGAGCGGCGGAGGCTGGTAACTAAGGTAAATATCGGGTAACCACCTTGGTTACCCGATGTTTATCTTGGTTACAGCTTACCGCAGCTGCCAGACGCCGGCTCCTGCTCCCTGCTCGCTTCATTTGTCGCTCTCTCGCTGTCACACACAGCGATCTGTGTGTCACAGTGGTAGAGCGCCTTTGAAGAAAACGAACCAGGGCTGTGTGTAACGAGCAGCGATCTCGCAGCAGGGGCCAGATCGCTGCTCAGTGTCACACACAGCGAGATCGCTAATGAGGTCACTGCTGCGTCACAAAAAACGTGACTCAGCAGCGATCTCGGCAGCGAGCTCGCTGTGTGTGAAGCACCCCTTAAATGGAAATTTGTACCACTCTGTTTTTGCAGACTGCTTCATGTCTCTCATATTTGCCAATGTATGTAAAGCGCTGTGGAATTAATAGCGCTATATAAATGAATACAATTATTATTATTATTATTATTATATTTGAAGGCGCCTTCTCCCAACAGCAATTTTAGATCTCTCCACATGTGTTCATTTTGATTTAGATCTGGACTCATGGCTGCCACTTCAAAACTCTCCAGCGCTTTGTTTCCTTCCATTTCTGGAGGCTTCTTCAAGTATTTTTGGGGTCATTGTCCTGCTGGAAGACCCATGGATTAGGACGCAAACCCTTCTTTCTGACACTGGGCACTACATTGTGACCCAAAATCCTTTGGTCCTTTGGTGCTTTTCAGATTTCAAGATGCCTGGCACACAGCAAAAGCACCCAGTGCCACAGGCAGCAGAACAACTCAAAAACATCTTTGAACCTCCACCATATTTGACTGTAGGTACTGTGTTCTTTTCTTTGTAGGCTTCATCCTATTTTCAGTAAACAGAATGATGTGCTTTACTGAAAAACTCTATCTTTGTTTCATCAGTCCACAAGATGCTTTCTCACAAGGATTTTGGCTTACTCACGTACATTTTGGCAAACTCCAGTCTAGCTTTTTTATGTCTCTGTGTCAGCTGTGGGGTATTACTGGGTCTCCTGCTATAGCACTTCATTTCATTTAAATGTGGATAGATAGTTTGCGCTCACACTAATGCACCATGAACCTGCAGTACAACTAGAATTTCTTTGCAACTTCATTGAGGCTGCTTATCCACCATATGAACTATCCTGTATTGCAATCTTTCATCAATTTTGTCTGCTGACAACATCCTGGAACATTACCTACAGTGTCATGAGTTGTAAACTTCTTGATCATTTTGCACACTATGGACAAAGAAACATTAAGATCTCTGAAGATGGATTTGTAACCTTGAGACTGTTGATATTTTTCAACAATTTTGTTTTTTCAAGTCCTCAGACAGTTCTCTTCTCCACTTTCTGTTCTCCATGTTTAATATGGCGCACGCAGACACACAATGCAAAGATTAGTAAACTCCTCCCCTTTTTATCTGGTTTCAGGTATAATTTTCATATTGCCCACACCTGTTACTTGCAACATGTGAGTATGAATGAGCATCATGTGCTTGAAACAAAGTTGTTTAACAACAATTTTGAAAAGGTGACAACACTTTTGTAGCTTTGTGTGAAATTATGCCCAATTAACTTTTTTCCTTAGTTTTTTTTTTAGTTGAACCAATACACACAAAAGAAATAAACATGTGTATGATAAAACATGTGTAATTACAATAATTTTCTGGGAGAAATACTTCATTTTCTGGAACAGTTTCAAGGGTGCCAATACTTTTGGCCATGGCTATATGGAAAAATGAATAACAGAACAAAACAAAAATAATAACACAGATGCTTTGTGGCCATTAACGAGATGCAAACCGCTTGCTCAGCTATGCAGTAAACATGTCTGTGGGGGTTTCTGCGGACTGTGGATCCTAACAAAATTACTGAGACATGTCTGTTTATTTCAATCATCACAGATGAAATGTACCAATAAGCCTAGGGGTCAGTGAAAATCATGGACAAAATGCAGATTACATTGTACTGTCCGTGATTAACCCTTTTATTACCAAGGACGTAAATAAATGTCCTTGGTCACAACACGGCAATCACCACTGGCTGCTGCGGTGAGCCGGCGGTGATCCCTGCACATGTCTGCTGAATTGAACAGCAGACATATGTGGCTAACCGGTGTGGGTGGATCCATGATCCACCAGCACCTGCTTGGCACTTATATTGCTCTGTCAAAATATGTCAAAATCGGATTTAAATGGCAGCGACGGGGTTCTTGCCATTCCCCACAGCTATTGGAGGCCCTGTGATGCGATTACAGTGAGCCGATGGTTGCCATGGTAGCGACAGGTCATGTGATGACCCTTGTCGCTATCGTGACGTATTTCCTGTAAGAGCCAACAGAGCTGTGCAGATCTGATCAGCAGAACTAAACAAGCAATCAGACTGCTGATCCATAAAGTCAACTAGGGAAACTAGTGAAATAAATTAAAAATGTAAAAAAAAGTTTTTAAAAAAATAAGAAAATAATTAAAAAAACTTAAAAGTTCAATTCGCCCCAATGAAAATAAAAATTAAAAAAATAAAAAATATACACATATTTAGTATCGTGCATTCAGAAATGCCCGATCTATCCAAATATAAAATCATTTAATCTGATTGGTACATGGTGTGGCGAGAACAAAATTCCAAATGCCAAAGATACGTTTTTTGGTTGCAACAAAAAATTTTAAAACTGCAATAACAGGCGATCAAAAGGTAGCATCTGCCTAAAAATTGAATAATTAAACAAGTCAACTCAAGGTGCAAAAAAATAAGCCATCACTGAGCCCCAGATCCCAAAAAATAACAATGTTACAGGTCTCAGAAAATGGCGCAAAAAGCGCAATTCTCTTTTTGGACAGACTTCTGAATTTTTTTAACCCCTTAGCTAAAAGTAAAAGTATACATGTGTGACGCACTGGCCGGGCCAGGTAGTCACAGATAGGCCCCTGCACTACACCTTTCCCTCACAGGTGACATCAGCCAACCTTAAAATCCTAGTCACCCCCCTCAGGGCTAGATGGACACACCAATGTGAGAATTAAGAAGTGTGAATATTACAAAAAGAAGGGTGAGTATATGCTGGACTCACAGGTCCCAAAGAATGTCCCCTCACCGAAAGGAGGAGGGGAAGGGGGGGCACGTAAATTGGTTAGGTGACTACTCACAACAGGTAAGGATGACAGAGGGACAAGAGCAATGAATAATTTCCAATAAGATATGACTAATTAGGAAAATATTTAGAAAAACTTATTAAAATTTTTTTATCTCAGAAAAAAAATTTTGGGAAGAATATTTTTAGGATAATACTTTCAGAAAAAATATATATATCGAGAGAGCGCAAAAAAAGTACGGACCCGGCGAGGCAGAGGGAAGGGAAAAAGTATCCCTACACTGCCCTACTCTATTTCCTGCCTACCGACGGAGTGTAACAACACCATAAAGTACCGGGTGCCCCCGTTCCACGGCGGCTTTCCCTGGAAACCCTATGAAGCCCTACAGTTTACAAGAAGCAACCAAATGTTAAAATCTCATTTAGGCCTAGTAGTGTTTGCGTTTTAAGTGTGTGGATCCAACTACGTTCACATTGAAGCATCTTTCGGTCCCAATCTCCACCACGGACCGGATAGTTGATAAGGTCGATGCCCATGAAGACAAGGCCCGAAGCATCCCGATTGTGCATTGTTGCTACATGTTTTGCTACAGGGGTGTCTCTTTTGTTGGCTATATCTCTGAGGTGTTCCCCAACCCGCCTCCTGAACTCCCTGCTCGTCTTTCCCACATACTCAAGGCCACAAATACATCTGGCATTATAAATCACGCCTCTAGGGCGACTGTTGATGAAAGCCCTGATGTGGAAGGAGTCCCCTGTTACTGAGCTGGAGAAGGTTTTGCCGGTCTGTATGTGTGGGCAAGTGATACACCTACTACACCTGAAACAGCCTTTGAGATCTGAGTGTAGCTAACTAGTCTCACGTGGGAGAACAAAGTGACTGTGAATTACCCTGTCCCCAATAGAGCGGCCCCTTCTATAGGTACATTTAGGATACTTTCCCACTGCATCACCGATGTCGATGTCCATTTGCAAGATGGGCCAATGCCTCTCAAGGATCTTCCGTATCTCCGCAGAGCAGTTAGTGAACGTGGAGATGAACCGGAATTTTCCTTCTGCCATATCATTCTTTTTGGGAGAAGGGACCAGTAGGCTTGCCCTCTCTCTCGATTGTGCTGTCTGAAAAGCCTGGGAGAGGATATAATCAGGGTATCCTCTCTCCCTGAAGCGGTTATGCAAATCTTCCGCTTGTCTAGAAAAAATCAGAGAATTAGAGCAATTCCGCCGTGCCCTCAAGTATTGGCCTTTGGGGATGCCAGCCCTGAGGGGTCTGGGATGGTTGCTTTCCCATTGCGAAAGTGAATTTGAAGAAGTTGGTTTGCGGAAAGTACTAGTTGTCAACGTTCCATCTCCATTCCTAGTGACCAAGATGTCCAAAAAAGATATTTCCCTATCGTCACTTTTTGCTGTGAAGTGGAAACCCAGAGGGTTATGATTGATGTCAGAGGCAAACTGTAAGAAAGTCTCCTTTGTTCCCTGCCACAACACGAACACGTCGTCTATGTAGCGGGTCCACAACACGATCCTGTCCAAATCAAACGAGGAACATTCCCCAAAGATTAGGTTCTCCACCCACCAAGCCAGAAACAAGTTGGCATAAGAAGGTGCGCATGGACAACCCATGGCAGTGCCTCTGAGTTGGTGGAAGGAGGACCCGTTGAAGAGAAAGAAATTTCTCGTAAGGCAGAAGCGAAGCAGCCTAATCAGCCACGCGTTGTGTCTAGCAAGATGGCAGCTCCGCCCTCTCAAAAAATATATTCTACCGCTCTTAACCCGTCACTGTGTACAATAGAAGAATAAAGGGCCTCCACATCAATCGAACATAGTAAGGTGTCGTCATCAAGTTCCACGCCCTCGATCTTCCTCAGAAAAACCGTGGAATCGAGGGTGAAGGAATTTAGAGCACTCACGAATAGTTTCAAAACCTGATCAAGGTAGGTACCAATATTTTGACAAAGGCCTCCCACCCCGGAGACTATCGGTCTGCCCTTCAGGGGTGTGATGCCTTTGTGGATCTTGGGGAGACAGTAGAAGGTGGCCAGAGTCGGATGCAAGGGAAGCAGGAAATCAAATTCATTTTTATCAATGAGCTTTGCTTTTAAGCCCTCTGATAATAATTCCTTGAGTTCTAACTTGAACTCATTGAGGGGATTACTCGTCAATTTCTTGTAGTTATTTTTGTCCTTAAGAATGGTAAGGCACATATCCCTGTACTGCTCCACATCTAGTACCACCACATTGCCCCCTTTGTCAGAGCTCTTAATGACAACTGAGCGATCCTGTTCAAGGGTCAACAAGGCTGCCATCTTCAATTTATTGAGGTTAAACAACTTTCGCCTCTTTTTATGAGCCAACAACTCAAAATCCTAAAGGTCCAGTCACACTAAGCAACTTACCAGCGATCCCAACAACGATAGGGATCGCTGGTAAGTTGCTAGGAGGTTGCTGGTGAGATGTCACACTGCGACGCTCCAGCGATCCCACCAGCAACCTGACCTGGCAGGGATCGCTGGAGCGTCGCTACACAAGTTGCTGGTGAGCTCACCAGCAACCAGTGACCATCCCCCAGCGCCGTGTGGAAGATGCTGCGCTTGGTAACTAAGGTAAATATCGGGTAACAAACCCGATATTTACCTTGGTTACCACCGCACGGAGCTACACGTGCAGAGAGCAGGGAGCAGCGCACACTGAGCGCTGGCTCCCTGCTCTCCTAGTTACAGCACACATCGGGTTAATTACCCGATGTGTGCTGCAGCTAAATGTGCACAGAGCAGGGAGCAGCGCACAATGCTTAGCGCTGGCTCCTTGCTCTCCTAGTTACAGCACACATCGGGTTAATTAACCCGATGTGTGCTGCAGCTACATGTGCACAGAGCAGGAGCCGGCACTGACAGTGAGAGGGGCGGAGGCTGGTAACGAAGGTAAATATCGGGTAACCAAGGACAGGGCTTCTTGGTTACCCGATGTTTACATTGGTTACCAGCCTCCGCAGAAGCCGGCTCCTGCTGCCTGCACATTTAGTTGTTGCTGTCTCGCTGTCACACACAGCGATCTGTGCTTCACAGCGGGACACCAACAACTAAAAAATGGCCCAGGACATTCAGCAACAACCAACGACCTCACAGCAGGGGCCAGGTTGTTGCTGGATGTCACACACAGCAACATCGCTAGCAACGTCACAAAAGTTGTTCGTTAGCAGCGATGTTGCTAGCGATGTTGCTTAGTGTGACGGGGCCTTTAGAGACCTGTTCAACAAACACATCAATTGTGGACTGGTCAAACAGATTAGGGGGCATACGAGTGCTCCTATACTTCAAGGAAGTAAACGGACCCTCACCACATAAATTTGGGTCAGGGTCTGACAAGTTGTAGAGCAGGCGTATGTCCCCCAAAAGATCCTCAGGTACTCCCAACTCCTTACTGGTGCGCTTCTCCTCTTTCACGAAATGTTTGTGCCACTTCAGCTTCCTGGCAAAGAGGTGTAAATCTTTGATGCCATCAAACAAGTGGAAGTCTGAAGTGGGAACGAAAGAGAGGCCTTTACTAAGCACACGCATTTCATCTGGAGTGAGAGCTTGCGAAGACAGGTTCAAGACCTGTGGTTGTCTGTTTGGTTGGACGATCGTGAGTGACTCCTCAGGTAATAACCCTGATCTAAAAAACGTACCCCTGGGTGTCGTTCTGATAACCTCTACCTCTTCCCCTAGGGAAGGTAGGGACATGCTCTCTGTGTATATGCTGTAACTCTTTGTGCACTCATGTTTTCTCTATTTGATTCTGACAATATTGCTCATTTTTTGCAGCCCTTGGTTTCTTGACCACACTCACCTGTTGACAAAGTGAATTAAGAAACGCGTTGGTAGGTCTAAGTCTAAGGTCAGAGTGTTGCCATTTGAGGGGTATTGTGAGGCTGAAGGGTCTGCCCCCCCTCTATTGGACAACCTTTTCATTATCTAATCACTACAGCAGGACCTAACTAATGGTCCTTGTGACTGTTTTAAGCACTATAGATTTAAGTGCGGTACATCTCGGTGTGCATATCAGTGTGACAATCTAAGTCTTTTTGTCACCCTCATTTTTTACGGTCACGGTGGGGGACTCTCTTACCGTGCCTGTGTGTCCTATTTTGGTAATAGGAGCCTGTTTCTGGCCCTAAGTATTTTAAGTTGGTTTTACAACCATTTATGTTGTGTGGTTTAAATTTTTTTTATCATAAACTATTAAAAGTTACATTTTAATTGTTACGACGTTATTTTGATACCATATTTTGCTTTGCTGTAAGGGAAGAAACCAAAATGTCCATGAATGTAAATATGTTATTATACTTGTACATGTCTTTCAAAACCTTTTATCTTTTTCAGTTAAACAAAATAAACCGGTGGTGGTCGGACAGCCCGTGAACGGTCTGTGTTTAACCAAGGGGGAGTGTGACGCCATGGCTGGGCCAGGTAGTCACAGATAGGCCCCTGCACAACACCTTTCCCTCACAGGTGGCATCAGCCAACCTTAAACCCTAGTCATCCCCCTCAGGGCTAGATGGACACACCAGGGGGCGGAACCGGGTAGTTGGAAGATGCCCACCAAGGAGTCTGGACAGCCCCAGGCGGGAAAGTAAATAGATCAGTTTAGAGTTCAAGTTGGAGAGGAGTGTGGGCTGGAGCTGTGTCCGGCTCCAGCAGAGGCGAATACCCACAATTGAACGATGCCAGGGTAGCAGCCCTGGTACCACTGGCTAGGAGGCAGACGACAGTCTCCGTCTGCAGGAGCCGGGAAGACGGCTCGGTGGAACCGAGGTGGACCGGGACAGGGTAGTGGCCCGGCCCGCCGGTACTGACTCGGAAACCGGAGTACACAGGGGGGTACTCGGACCCTGAAGCCGGGACCAGAGGCGACTGGAACCAGCTAATTAACCGATTGAGGCCAGGACTAGAGGTCCTCTCCCACCCAAAGTCCCTATTAGAAGGCAACAGCCCACCGAGGGGGATCAAAGGCCACCGCCACGGCTCAGAGATCCCATGGGCTCCTTAGGCCACATCCAGCCGGGAGCGGCCTCCTGAAGTTGCAAGCACAGGCAGTCCACCATTACAAAAAGGTGCAGGAGAAAGACCGAGACCACCAGCCGGGTGGGGGAACCAGAACGCAGCCGGCTGCGGGCACCGACCACCATCACCTTGGTTTACCAGAGACTCGTGTGTTTCCTTCAATAGTGAGTACACCAGCACCCTGCGGTCGCCCATCTCCCTGCACCAAAAACCCCAACGGGTCCCGGGGCCACCATCCCTGCCCATGGAGGGGATAACAATTTGCTGCACAACATCTCCCCCGGGTGCCCCGTAAATGCAGCGGTGGTGTCCAAACTCACCACATACCATGGGTGGCGTCACGAACCTAGTACGGCCCAGCCCGTACATATACGTCCTACATCCACCATCGACCCTTTTCATTCGGAGTGTCTGCGGGATCCCCCCGGGTCCGGAGACCCTCGAGCCACCCACTGGAAGGCCCGGACCCGAGCAGCGGCAGGCTGCCGGCACGGGGGCGGCACACATGTTTAGTATCATCGAACTCGCAACAACATGAGGCATCATACTGACACATCAGTTTTACTATATAATGAACAAGGTGAATAAAATATCCAAAAAATAATTGCGCATTTGCACTTTTTTTGCAATTTCACCGTACTTGGATTCTTTCTCCAATTTCCTCGTACACTATATGGTAAACTAATGATTTCATTCAAATTTACAACTCATCCCACAAAAAATAAGCCCTCATATAGCAAGATTGACGGAAAAATAAAAAAGTTACGGCTCTCGGAAGAAAGGGAGCAAAAAACGAAAACTGAAAATCGTCCTGGGGTGAAGGGGTTTAAAATTGCATAGGATTGGATAGATTTTGTAATTTATTTATCTGTGAGAAGGTGATAGTATACTAGTGACCTTTATCCACTGTGAAATGTTGCAAAACACTTGTTTACTGTTCATTGTATGCATTGTCACTGACCAGCAACAAGAGGCTGCTGCTTTGCATCTGCCTTCGACTGTTTGGTTACTATAGTAATATCTCAACTGACTTGTCGACTGGACTTGGAGAGCTGAGGAGGTGCTGTGTGTGAGCTGCAGGGAAAGCGAGAAGTGTGCGTAACAAAAAGGAGCCGCCGCAGAAACACAAGTGAATTGTGAGAAGATTCGTGTTGGAGTTTTGCAAAAAGGACTGCGTCGTGTGTGAGCAGCATCCTGTGTCGGAGATCACCATTCTGCAGTTGCTGGCTATTCTGGTTCACTGTTCTTCAAGTCTCTGGTTATGGTGTGGCGCCCCTGACCTGGTCAGGCACCACTGAGTACTGCACCCATGCTGGGGACAGTACAATACAGGTAATCCAGAAGGCTGACTGAGGTGTGACTACACAGGCGCATAGTGATCAGGTCTCACACATGTACCTATGAGAGGACCCCTGGGGATCCCAGGAGGGGGCAAAGCCTTCACCTCCACTGGAATAGTGGAGGGGGCCAAAAGCCTCCATCTCCTCTCAAGGGGTGTGGTAAGAGAGTCTGGTTGCTAGGTGGCGTAGGCAGGCACAAAAGGGAAAAGAGAAGGAGGAGTAGAGGAGTCTGCAGCAGAGTGTGGAGGAGTGAGGAGCAGGAAAGTGGAGCTCTGACAGGAGCAGCAGTGAAGGTCCCAGATGTGAGCCGGTTCAGAGCAGAGTCCAGGGAGCTCCGAGGAGAGCTGACCCCTTCCCCTGGGCTGCTGTAGTCTGACAGCGTCCGCGCAGTGGCTACCGACGGGGGAGAACGGTCAACTAGGAGTGCTACCCGAAACCCATCTCAGCTAGAGAGAAGAGCACGGAGTGGGAAGTAAGGAGACTGCTAGGGAGTACCAGGCCCAAACGGGCGGCAGATCCCGGAGCGGGGATAGATCCACCTTTCCCTGCTAAACCTGCCGGTGTGGGGCTCTCAAAGCCCACACCACAACACCTAAAAGCCACAGCCACGTAGCCACAGTTAGGGCCCACAGTTCACAGGAGGCAAGCAGCTGGAGTGATCTGGCCCGGGCAACAAGCAAACGGCAAACGAAGGGGAGTGAGGCTTCAGCAACTTCCCTGGGTGACCCCCATAGGGACTAAAAGTCGGGGTTACCCCAAACCACCAAGGGCTAAGGAAGGCGAGTTGGTAGTCACCATCAGAAGTCAGCCTGAAGGATACCTGGTTCCAGCCTGGTTCATCCCAGCTACGCCCGGGTTACTCACCCTGCCATCTGAAGTGAGTAAAAACCCTGAAAGACACTCTGCGTGTGTGGAGTTATTCTGCGCCTTGTGGTACTACGCACCTACACCGGGCCCTGGGGCTTGCCTCACTCTCAGGAGGCTATTCCAACTAACTGCACTCACCATCAGCCCCAGGCGTCCCTCAACCTGCAGTGGCGGTCCCCACTGACCGCAATACTGAGAGTGGCGTCACGACAAGAAGAAGATCTCCTACCTGTGACCAGATCCAGCTGAGTGGAGTCCCTGAAGGTAATGCACCGACACAACACCTGTGGGGCTTCACATCTGGCGTCACGAACAGGATAAGGACTAGACCTGTCCAGACAGGTGACCATGTGCCTGGGCGGTCCGCTTGGAAAATTGGAAGCGCCGCCATATTGCCACCATGAAAAGCGCGCTGAAAAACAACAGCAGCCCGCGCTGGGAGAAGTTACCGCCCACGAAGAGGTGTGGCTACCCAGAGATCCCCTGCAGAGTTCTGACCTCGCTTGTGAAGAGAGCGGAAGCGTCCAGAGACGTCGGGACAGAAAGGGAGCCAGAAGCCTGCTGCTGGGAGAGGAGCTGCTGAAAGAGGCAGAGCGGAAACTGAACAGCTTGCTACTAGAGGCAACGACGAGTCCACTGCTGGGAAATCGTGCAGAAGAGGGCGCAGAAGAAATGGCGTCTGACCGCAGAAACCCAGAACCGGGCTCCGCTGCCTGGTGGTATCGGGAGCTGGCCCAGTTCTGCGACCGACTGGAGACCCGGGTCGTGGAGCAGATCAGAGAAGAACGTATGGAACTTCTGGAGATGGCTGCCGCGGTTCAGGCCTATGAGGGGAGAGCCGCGCGCCGAGTGCCAGACAGGGCGGTGACGACTCAGACCCCGATGCTGCCACCGATGGGTGAGTCCAGTGATACCCCTGCCAGCGCGAGTGCCCCGACCCCTGCTGTCACGTCCGCGGTCCCTGAAGAGGCGTCCGGCGCGGCGACGCTGAGCCAGGCCGCAGCCACGCCAGGTGCGGCCCGCCAAGCCCAGGCCGCCGCAGCGATGCCCTGCTCGGCCCACCAAGACCCGGTCCCTGCAGCGATGCCCTGCCCGGCCCGCAAAGAACCGGCTGCCACCGCGACCCTCATCCACGCCGCAGGTGTGACGCTGACCCAGGCCGCCGCCTTGCTAGGCCCGGCCCGCCGAGACCCCACCGCAGCCGCAACGCTCGTCCGCGCCGCAAGTGAGGTGCTGAACCAGGCCGCAGCCCCGCCAGGTGCGGCCCGCCAAGCTCCGATCGCTGCAGCGACGCCCAGCCCAGCCTGCAAAGATCCCATCGCAGCTGCGACGCCGATCCAAGCCACGACAGCGACGCCAATCCAGGCCGCCGCAGCGATGCCCTGCCCGGCCCGCCAAGACCAGGCCGCCGCCATACAGGGCGCGGCCCGCCAAGACCAGGCCGCCGCCATGACAGGCGCGGCCCGCCAAGAGATTGCATCACCATTTACCCCGGCCTGCAAGGCCAGAGCAGACACCGCTCCCCAGTCCAAAGAGGTCCCTGCTGGAAAGCCCACGCTGGGGGAGGACCCCGCATACTGGCAGCTGAAGGCTGACATGGAGGCCAAGTTTCCACAATGGTTGGTGGACCAGTACATACTCCCTCCGCATACCCCCAAGACGACTCCTGCAGCAATCATGCCAAAGAGATCCCTGCCTGGGCCTGCTGAAGAAAGTCCATCCCCAGCACTGCCACCAAAGGAGTGCTCAGAAGAACTAAGGGGGAGGGGAGGCCAGGAAGCTGAGGAGCTGACTCAGGAGCCACCAGCAGTGGATCCATGCCCAGAGCCAGAGATGTTGCCATATTCTCGCTGGGATGAAGAGGAAGATTTATCCAGCAACCTCACCTGGGAGCCTGCCAGCAGTGAAGCAGCCACCCAGCAGAATCAAGCCCGCAAGACACGGCGCCGTAGCAGAACCCAGTCTTTCCCTGCACCGCCATCCCCAGAGAATAAAGATGAAGTCACGGCCAGAGACTTAGAGGAGAAACGGTTTTTGAGAAGAGCCAAATCCCAGGTCAGAGGTCCACTTTGTCGAGGTGTAGTAGAGGACTTTAGCCTGAAGTCAGGATACGGATTCATCGTTGCACCTGGCATAAAGGAAGGTATCTTCGTCAATAGAAGAGATGTGAGAGCTAATTTGCCCAGAGGACACCCTGGCAGAAACCTGAAAATGGGAGACTCCGTACAATTTACAATGCATCAAGGAGAAAGAGGCTGGTATGCGCTAGATGTAGTACCATGTACCAGCAAACCCCACAGCCATCCCATGTTACAAGATAAAGAAACAGATACAGAGAAAGAAACAGATGAAGAAAAAGGTCAAGGAAGCAACAGGTGCCGCAGCCCTACAGGCCCAAGCCCTGGTGAGGAGGAATCTGCATAAAGTGAAGTACACCAAGTTACTGTTTGACCAGTTTTGAAGTTTTTGCAACGTTTTAAAGTTTAAGTATGTGCCCACATAAACTCATGTGAGAAATAAACCTTAAGGCTATGAACTGGCTATAGCCACAAACTCTCGCAGTGTAAATAGTTACACCAGAGGGCACCACCACCACCAGAGCCAGCCTGTTTAGGGGCTTGGCTCGTCTGCAACCAGGGAGCACGTCCGTATATAGGGCCTTGGCTCACCTGCAACCAGAGAGCATGCCTGTTTATGGGGCCTGGCTCTCCACCACAAAGAGGGTACCTGGTCAGCACCAACTGTGGAGGCCGCCTCTGGATCCTGCCAGAAGAGGCTGAAGGCGCGGATCCACCAGGCCAGGTATACCCTGAAGACCACCAGACCCGGAAAGCCGCCTCTACATCCTGCCAGAAGTGGCTGAAGGCGTGGCCAACGTGAAAGGGTTTTGGGTGGGTTAACGGACTTGTGGGTGGAGGGTGGTGATGTATGGTACCTGGTGCTTTTACAAGTTTTAACATGTTTTAATGTTTTATGCATGCATTTTAAAATGTTGTCTTGCAGCCCGAGGACGTGCTGGTGATAACTAAGGGGGAATGTGGCGCCCCTGACCTGGTCAGGCACCACTGAGTACTGCACCCATGCTGGGGACAGTACAATACAGGTAATCCAGAAGGCTGACTGAGGTGTGACTACACAGGCGCATAGTGATCAGGTCTCACACATGTACCTATGAGAGGACCCCTGGGGATCCCAGGAGGGGGCAAAGCCTTCACCTCCACTGGAATAGTGGAGGGGGCCAAAAGCCTCCATCTCCTCTCAAGGGGTGTGGTAAGAGAGTCTGGTTGCTAGGTGGCGTAGGCAGGCACAAAAGGGAAAAGAGAAGGAGGAGTAGAGGAGTCTGCAGCAGAGTGTGGAGGAGTGAGGAGCAGGAAAGTGGAGCTCTGACAGGAGCAGCAGTGAAGGTCCCAGATGTGAGCCGGTTCAGAGCAGAGTCCAGGGAGCTCCGAGGAGAGCTGACCCCTTCCCCTGGGCTGCTGTAGTCTGACAGCGTCCGCGCAGTGGCTACCGACGGGGGAGAACGGTCAACTAGGAGTGCTACCCGAAACCCATCTCAGCTAGAGAGAAGAGCACGGAGTGGGAAGTAAGGAGACTGCTAGGGAGTACCAGGCCCAAACGGGCGGCAGATCCCGGAGCGGGGATAGATCCACCTTTCCCTGCTAAACCTGCCGGTGTGGGGCTCTCAAAGCCCACACCACAACACCTAAAAGCCGCAGCCACGTAGCCACAGTTAGGGCCCACAGTTCACAGGAGGCAAGCAGCTGGAGTGATCTGGCCCGGGCAACAAGCAAACGGCAAACGAAGGGGAGTGAGGCTTCAGCAACTTCCCTGGGTGACCCCCATAGGGACTAAAAGTCGGGGTTACCCCAAACCACCAAGGGCTAAGGAAGGCGAGTTGGTAGTCACCATCAGAAGTCAGCCTGAAGGATACCTGGTTCCAGCCTGGTTCATCCCAGCTACGCCCGGGTTACTCACCCTGCCATCTGAAGTGAGTAAAAACCCTGAAAGACACTCTGCGTGTGTGGAGTTATTCTGCGCCTTGTGGTACTACGCACCTACACCGGGCCCTGGGGCTTGCCTCACTCTCAGGAGGCTATTCCAACTAACTGCACTCACCATCATCCCCAGGCGTCCCTCAACCTGCAGTGGCGGTCCCCACTGACCGCAATACTGAGAGTGGCGTCACGACAAGAAGAAGATCTCCTACCTGTGACAAGATCCAGCCGAGTGGAGTCCCTGAAGGTAATGCACCGACACAACACCTGCGGGGCTTCACATCGGCAGCTGGACACCATAGTACCCGGGTACGGTAGGCTGGGCGCAGGACTGCGTGCACGCTACTACACTTTATGTTTTGGTACCAAAACACCTATTTGTTCTCGTTAGGCCGACTATAAACACACAGTAAGACTTGCCGGCTCTGCTGTGTTAGTTGACAGTTACATTTAGAAATCTTAAAGGGACTGCGCCTCATGTTTGCATTGACTGTGGTACTATACAATTTCCAGGACTGTGTTGCTGAGCTGCGTGGTTTGCTTTCCCATTTTTACCATCTGCCTTCTCTGTGAGGCTTCAGCAATTAAGGGTATTCAGGGGGTTTATGGGATTTGTTTATGTTTAGGTGGATTAGTTGTAAACTCTTGTGCTGCACCACTGGTAGGGCGTGTTCACACACACACAATTACTTATGCTACCCAGATTGATTACCAGGTATTAGGTGACTGTTCCAACAGGCCCTTAGTGAGGCAAAGGTTGGTGATCAGGCGACAGAAATCGCCAATACGGGTGGCGCAGCACAGGGGTGTCGGCCTTAGGCCTTGTATTTATATTGTTCTGTTTTTACACAGTAAAGCAATCCTTTATCAATTCAACTGCCTAGAGTTGCTTTCCTGGTGCGTGGTTTTGCTGTATACTGGGGAACTCACTCTGTACACGACTTAAATATCCATACAAGAAAAACACTGATGACATTTAAATCTAAAACACTTTTGACCCTTGTACCATTTTGTTGCTTAGGATTCGGTTTCACTTGCGTATAGCTTCCGATGTGAGAGCATCGGAAGCGATATGCTAATGACCCTCTGCTGCGAGCGTCAGCCATGGGTCTTGCGATTGTGATGCGATCTTGCAATCGCATCACAGCTGCGGAGAAGAGGGGGGTTGTGAGCACTTTCTCCCCATATCCTCCGCTGTTTGTCTCTACATATATCGCACTGCACACGGATTACATGTGAGTGCAGTGCGATGTTTCACGCACTCCCATAGACTTGTATGGGGGTGCGTGAACCGAGAATCACTGCCAAATGCAGCATGCTGCGATTCATGCCGCAAGCCACTATTGCATGAGAAATCAATGGCAGATGGACACTGCCCCATAGTTTTGCACTGGTGCGAGTGCAAGCTGATGTTTTATCGGATTGCACTCGTCCATGCAAATCGCAAGTGGAACCGTACTCTTACATGAAGACTACTGACATCGGGCATTATCCTGTGTCTGTAAGCCAAGCGTAACTATACATGTTTACAATAATCATTCAAATGGGCTTCCATAACTCCTCAGCAGTGCCACAGGCTGATTGCCTCCATGCTATGCCGCAATGAAGCAGTAATTCATGCAAAAGGAGCCCCGACCAAGTATTGAGTGCATTTACTGTACATACTTTTCAGTAGGCAAACATTTCTGAGTTTAAAATAATTTTTTCAGTTTGTCTATAATATTCTAATTTACTGAGATAATGACTTTTGGGTTTTCATTGGCTGTAAGTCATAATCATCAACATAAACAGAAATAAACACTTGAAATAGATCACTCTGTTTGTAATGACTATGTAATACACACGTGGTCAAAATTGTTGGTACTCTTCATTTAATGAAAGAAAAACCCACAATGGTCACAGAAATTACTTGAATCTGACAAGAGTAATAATACATAAAAAATCTATGAAAATGAACAAATGAAAGTCAGACCGTGCATTTCAACCATGCTTCCACAGAATTTTTAAAAAAATAAAACTCATGATATAGGACTGGATATAAATGATAGTACCACTGAAAATAATGTGAAAAAAGGGACTTAATTAAGGTATGTCTACTAATTAGCATTACAGGAGTCTAAAATCTTGTAATCAGTCAGTGGGCCTGTATATAGGGATACAGATACTCACTGTGCTATTTGATGAAATGGTGTGTACGACACTCAACATGGACCAGAGGAAGCGAGGGAAAGAGTTGTCTCAGGACATTAGAAAGAAAATTATAGACAAGCATGTTAAAGGTAAAGGTTATAAGACCATGTCCAAGCAACTTGATGTTACTGTGACTACAGTTGCACATATTATTGAGAAATGTAAGATCCATAGGACTGTAACCAACTTCTCTGGACGTGGCCGCAGGAAGAAAATTGATGACAAATCAAAGAGATGAATAATATGAATGGTAACAAAAGAGCCCAGAAGAACTTCTACAGAGATTAAAGGTGAACTTCAAGCTCAAGGAACATCAGTGTCAGATCGCACCATCTGTCATTGTTTGAGCCAAAGTGGACTTCATGGGAGATTACCAAGGAGGACACCATTGTTAAAAAAATAAAAAACATAAAAAAGCCAGACTGGTATTTGCCAAACTACATGTTGACAAGCCACAAAGCTTCTGGGAGAATGTCCAATGGACAGATCAGACTAAAATGGAACTTTTTGGCAAGGCACATCAGCTCTATGTTCACAGGCGGAAATATAAAGCTTATCAAGAAAAGAACACTGTCCCTTCTGTGAAACATGGAGGAGGCTCAGTAATGTTCTGGGGCTGCTTTGCTGCATCTGGCACAGGATGTCTTGAATCTGTGCAGGGTACAATGAAATCTCAAGCCTATGAAGGGTATCCTACAGTGAAATGTGCTGCCAGTGTCAGAAAGCTTGGTCTCAGTCGCAGGTCTTGCAACAGGATAATGACCCAAAACACAGCTAAAAACACCCAAGAATGGCTAAGAGAAAAACATTGAACTATTCTGAAATGGACTTCTATGAGTCCTGATGTACTGTAAATTCTACTGAGCATCTTTGGAAAGAGCTGAAACATACCATCTGGAAAAGGCAACCTTCAATCCCGAGACAACTGGAGCAGTTTGCTCTTGAGAAGTGGGCCAAAATACCTGTCAAGAGGTGCAGAAGTCTCATTGACAGTTACAGGAATGATTTGATTGTAGTGATTGCCTCAAAATGTTGTACAACCAAACATTAAGTTTAAGGGTACCATATTTCTGTCCGGGCCGTTTTCAAGAGTTTTATTTTTAAAAAAAATTCTGTGGAAGCATGGTTGAAAAGCAGCAGTGTCTGACTTTCATTCATTCATTTTTGTAGATATTTAGTTTATTATTCTATTATTATTATCAAATTATTTCTGTGACCATTGTGGGTTTTTCTTTCATTAAATGAGGGGTACCAACAACTTTTTACCACGTGATTATATGCTTTTCCCTTTCTGTTTGAATTATGAAATAAATTAACTTTTTGAGGATATTCTAATTTATTGAGATGCACTTGTATATACAGTATACAGTATATACAAGTGCATCTCAATAAATATAAATAATAAATTAATATAAATATATATTTATTTACGTACAGTTCTATGCTATCATTCAGTTTGACGTTAAGAATCCAGTTAATTGTATAAAATAAATGTTTTGTGACACCTTATCTTTGTAGATTCTCAGTTCCAATGTGTGAATAATAACATCAGAGACAGCTGAATGGTGTGTTCCAGTGTCACTTGAGTGCACAGTGGTTAATCTGATACACACACGGCTCATAGTTTTTCTCATAATATTGTTTACTGACATTAATAGGGAAAAGGCGTTGCTTGTAAAGGCCCCGTCACACGCAGCGACGTATCTAACGATATATCGCCGGGGTCACGGATTCCGTGACGCACATCCGGCATCGTTAGCGACATGATTGCGTGTGACAGCAAGGAACGACCGTTAACGATGGAAAATACTCACCTTATCGTCCATCATTGACACGTCGTTCCTTTTTAAAAAATCGTTGATTGTTGAGCACGCAGGTTGTTCGTCGTTCCCAAGACAGCACACATCGCTACGTGTGACACCTCGGGAACGACGAACTGCAGCTTACCTGCGGCCGCCGGCAATGAGGAAGGAAGGAGGTGAGCGGGATGTTATGTCCCGCTCATCTCCGCCCCTCTGCTTCTATTGGGCGGCCGCTTAGTGACGCCGTTGTGACGCAGCACGAACCGCCCTCTTAGAAGGAGGCGGTTCGCTGGCAACAGTGACGTCGCTAGGCAGGTAAGTATGTGTGACGGCTGCTAACGATATTGTGCACCACGGGCGGCGATTTCTCCGTGACGCACAAACAACGGGGGCGGTTGCTTTCACCAGCGATATCGCTGCGTGTAACACACCCTTAAGACTTCCTCCTAATCAACCATTTACCAAGTCATCAAGAGCTGCAAAGAGAGAGGTTCAATTGCTGTGAAAAATGCTATACGGTGCCCAAGAAAGTCCAGCAAGTACCTGAACAGTCTCCTAAAGAGGATTCGGATAAGTGACTAGTTCCAAACCAGTGCAGAGCTTACTCAGGAATGGAAGCAGGCAAGTGTCAGTGCATTTTCATGAACAGTGATGTGAAGGCTTTTGGATGCTGGCCTGGTGTCAAGAAAGGCAATAAAGAAGCCACTTCTCTCCAAGAAAAACATCAAGAAAAACTGATATTCTGCAGAAAGTACAGGGCTTGAATGGCAGAAGACTGGGGAAAAGTTATTTTATCTCATGAAAACCCCTTCAGACTGTTTGAGACAAATCTGAAAGAACGAGGCGGTCACTATCATGAGTCCTGTGTGATGCTAACTGGAAAGCATCCTGAAACCATTCACGTGTGGGGCTGCTTTTCATACAAGGGAGTGGGCTTACTCACAATTTTGACTAAGAACTCTGCCATGCGTAAAGAATGGTATCCAGCAAGTTATGTAGGGGAGGGCAGGTGGGGCATTTGCCCCTGGAGAAACCGGCAGGGCAGTGCCATTAGGCCACCTCATCCGGTAGTTTGAGGTGTCATTTCTCCATTCCCCGGTAGTAGTATTTGACTGTTCTCTGAGAAGGTACAGAGCCCCGACTCCCAGTGATCAATTGTGCGTGAGTACAATTGAAGCCATGATCACTGACAGTTCCAGGTGAGGGCGATGTCAGCAGCATGATCAAGTCAGCTGATCATGTTGCTGGCATCACTTCTCAGCACTGCATAGGCGGCAAATGTTTGGTGGGGTAGATGCTCCAGTGAAAGTTATTAGCTGAAATTATTGTAATTAGAGGAAAGGGGGAAGAAATCTGTGTACAAAGTATAGGGAGAGAAAATGCGGGGAATGTATACAGACACAGTATGGGGAGCAAGGGGGAAGTGTATATGGACACAGTATAGGGAGAAAATGAAGGCAAGAAATTTGAGGACACTGTATGTGAAATATGGAGGGAAATTTGAGGTCACAGTATGGGGAGTGAGGGGAGAAGAATTTGAGGACTGTATGAGTAGCAAGGGGGTACATTTGAGGACACATAATGAAAAGCAGGGGGATGAGTGCAGGGGTAGTGCGGAGACAGTATAGGATAAGAAAAATGTGGTGGGGCACATATTAGATACAGGGAAGTGTGGGGGAGATGATATGGAGAGGGGTCAGTTTGGGGGGACAGTGTGATGCCACAGCAAGGAGGGGATATTATTTTGAGAAGGTTTGTGTAATGAGGGTGCACAGCATAGAGACTGAAGGGGGAGACAGTTTAAGATGACAGTATGAATAGAGGGCCCAGAATGGAAAAGAGATGGCAGTACGAGGGCATGTATCATAAGAGGCACAGTGTGTGGGTGATATTTTGTGCAGGGAACAAAATGAGGAGCATTCATTTATTCAGGGACACAGCGTAGGGCAGATATTTTTATTCAATATCATTAAAATCATTCTATTTTTAAGAGTATCGTTCCGTGATATGCTGCACAAGACTGGAGAAGATGGAAGTCTGCAAAGGTGAGCTGTGAATGGGAAAAGTCATCATGGTATCTGGACAAGCTGAAGAATAGAAAAAACTCCTCTGATCAGAGACAATGTCATCTATAAAATACCTAATATAACTGATTTTTTGTGATACTGATTAATTCTCATCAGTACTATGGTTCCTGTATAGTCTGCTGTCTGATGATGACTGATAGAAACAACTTCCAGTGTCTCCTTACCATTATTAAGTAATACCAGAAATTGTAGGTTCATGTAATACAAATGTAAATGGGCCTGACCTGACATTAAAATTGATGTATCATGTACTGATCGTGGTTCTGGTGATATATTCCTGGATAGATGAGGGTTGTGATGCTGTGTTTCTGTACTGATGTTGGTTCTAGGTATGTATTTCTGTACTGCTGGTGGTTCTGGTGATGTATTTCTGTACTGATGGGGATTCTATTGATGTATTTCTGTTCTGCTGGTGGTTCTGGTAATGTAGCTCTATTCCTGTATACATGTAACAATCCTTAACTTGTAAGATTACGCTATACATGGCTATTTTAATAAAGTATTGTGCCATCTGACAAGTTAAGGGTTACTATGTTTTTATTTATGATAGAAGCATTAAAGGACTTCTGAATTCTCATAGTGTGCACTGCATGCTGTCAGGATTATCTGATACTAGCAGAGAGAATGAAAGATAATAACAAAAAAACAAGTATGCGATTTATACATGTAGTCAGGTTCTGACTAGACATGGGCTGGCTCACTTAATGAAAATGAGTTGAGCGAGGCCGAACACGTCTCATTGGACTTTGGCTAGATGTCTACATATTGCATGCGTTTTCTGACATATCCTTCCACTCAGTGCATGCGCTGTGAAAATTCAGAAGCTTGCAGTCACCTAGGGGAAAATGCTAATGAGTAGAGATGAGCCACCCCCCTAGTGTTCAAGTTCGGTTCGTCGAACGGAGGGTGTGTTCGTCGAACGTTCGACGAACACCTTCAAACCCCATTGAAAACAATGGCAGGCAAACACATAGAAAACCTAAGGTGTCCAAAAGGTGACAAACAACTTAGAAGACACCACAAACACATAGAAAAGTGACAAGTACATATACTCATGCTGAAACAAAAGAGCTGGACGAGTAAAAGGAGGAGAAGACACAGATATAGGCATGTCATGCCCTTCTAAAATCATGTAAAACACAGCAAGGGGACTCCAAACAGAGTCTCCATTTTTTCCAAAAAATGGGCCACAGACACCACTTAAGTGGCATCAATTGTCCCACAGTTGCAAACTTAACATATTGATTTGCATGAAGCACAATCAAAAATCCACAAGCCTTTACTCTCCCCAGGATGACACAGGGATAGAAAAGTCCTTGCGGATCCATGACTTGTTCATCTTGATGAACAATCATCTAAAACACAGCAATGGGACTCCAACCAGAGTCTCCATTTTTTCCAAAAATTGGGCCACAGACACCATTTAAGTGGCATCAATTGTCCCACAGTTGCAAACTTAACATGTTGATTTGCATGAAGCACAATAAAAACTCCACAAGCCTTTACTCTACCCAGGATGACACAGGGGTAGAAAATACAAAATGGATACAGCCGCACACTAAATGCCATCAATGTATAAGGGAACTCTGGTACTGCATTACTGCTATATGAAAAAATGAGATTTTTAGTTTATGAACTGGCCAATGCATGTAAGCCCGGAAACCAACGGCAAGGTAAATCTCAATATTCCGGGTCCCTAACTAAAATGTCACTATCTAGGTTAAAAACATCCATGTCTGGGCAGCTAGACTAAAAATCTATCTTGAAATGCCACTATCTGGACTAACCTCTAAGTCTGGGCAGCTAGGACTCCTGGTATAAGGATTATGAACACAGCCTGGTTTATAGGGCGGAGTGCTCAGTCACAAAGAAACTCACTGCAAATATTTCAAAAAACTGACCCGCACATGCTTCAAGTGTGCATAGGTGCCAGCTGAAAAAACCTAGCAAATACAAAATGGATACAGCCGCACACTAAATGCCATCAATGTATAAGGGAACTCTGGTACTGCATTACTGCTATATGAAAAAATGAGATTTTTAGTTTATGAATTGGCCAATGCATGTAAGCCCAGTTTCAAAAAACTGACCCACACAGTATTTGCTAGGTTTTTTCAGCTGGCACCTATACACACTTGTAGGATGTGCGGGTCAGTTTTTTGAAATATTTGCAGTGAGTTTCTTTGTGACTGATCACTCCGCCCTATAAACCAGGCTGTGCTCATAATCCTTATACCAGGAGTCCTAGCTGCCCAGACATAGAGGTTAGTCCAGATAGTAGCATTTCAAGTTAGATTTTTAGTCTAGCTGCCCAGACATGGATGTTTTTAACCTAGATAGTGGCATTTTAGTTAGGGACCCGGAATATTGAGATTTACCTTGCCGTTGGTTTCCGGGCTTACATGCATTGGCCAATTCATAAACTAAAAATCTCATTTTTTCATATAGCAGTAATGCAGTACCAGAGTTCCCTTATACATTGATGGCATTTAGTGTGCGGCTGTATCCATTTTGTATTTGCTAGGTTTTTTCAGCTGGCACCTATACACACTTGTAGGATGTGCGGGTCAGTTTTTTTAAATATTTGCAGTGAGTTTCTTTGTGACTGAGCACTCCGCCCTATAAACCAGGCTGTGTTCATAATCCTTATACCAGGAGTCCTAGCTGCCCTGACATGGAGGTTAGTCCAGATAGTGGCATTTCACGTTAGATTTTTAGTCTAGCTGCCCAGACATGGATGTTTTTAACCTAGATAGTGGCATATTAGTTAGGGACCCGGAATATTGAGATTTACCTTGCCGTTGGTTTCCGGGCTTACATGCATTGGCCAATTCATAAACTAAAAATCTCATTTTTTCATATAACAGTAATGCATTACCAGAGTTCCCTTATACATTGATGGCATTTATTGTGCGGCTGTATCCATTTTGTATTTGATAGGTTTTTTCAGCTGGCACCTATACAAACTTGTAGGATGTGCGGGTCAGTTTTTTTAAATATTTGCAGTGTTTCTTTGTGACTGAGCACTCCGCCCTATAAACCAGGCTGTGTTCATAATCCTTATACCTGGAGTCCTAACTGCCCAGACATGGAGGTTAGTCCAGATAGTGGCATTTCAAGTTAGATATTTAGCCTAGCTGCCCAGACATGGATGTTTTTAACCTAGATAGTGACACTTTAGTTAGGGACCCGGAATATTGAGATTTATATTGCCGTTGGTTTCCGGGCTTACATGCATTGGCCAATTCATAAACTAAAAATCTCATTTTTTCATATAGCAGTAATGCAGTACCAGAGTTCCCTTATACATTGATGGCATTTAGTGTGCGGCTGTATCCATTTTGTATTTGCTAGGTTTTTTCAGCTGGCACCTATGCACATTTGTAGGATGTGCGGGTCAGTTTTTTTAAATATTTGCAGTGAGTTTCTTTGTGACTGAGCACTCCGCCCTATAAACCAGGCTGTGTTCATAATTCTTATACCAGGAGTCCTAACTGCCCAGACATGGAGGTTAGTCCAGATAGTGGCAGTTCAAGTTAGATTTTTAGTCTAGCTGCCCAGACATGGATGTTTTTAACCTAGATAGTGGCATTTTAGTTAGGGACCCGGAATATTGAGATTTACCTTGCCGTTGGTTTCCAGGCTTACATGCATTGGCCAATTCATAAACTAAAAATCTAAATTTTTCATATAGCAGTAATGCAGTACCAGAGTTCCCTTATACATTGATGGCATTTAGTGTGCGGCTGTATACATTTTGTATTTGCTCGTTTTTTTCAGCCGGCACCTATACACACTTGTAGGATGTGCGGGTCAGTTTTTTTTAAATATTTAAAGGCTTAGAAAAGTCCTTGAGGATCCGTGACTTGTTCATCTTGATGAACGTTAGACTGTCCACTTTGTCGCTGGACAGATGCGTGCGCTTATCTGTCAGCACACACCCAGCAGCACTGAAGACACGTTCCGAGAGAACGCTGGCTGCGGGACACGACAAGATCTCCAAGGCGTAAGTGGCGAGCTCAAGCCATTTTTCCAGATTGGAAGCCCAAAATGAGCAAGGCTCCAGTTGCAGAGTCATGGCATCGATATTCACTTGGAGATACTCCTGTATCATCCTCTCCAGGCATTGACTATGTGTCAGACTTTTTGTCTTGTGGCCTTGCAAAGGATGGTCTAAAAAATTCATGAAACGATTCCAAAAAATTGCTGTTACCACCAGATCCGGTGTTGCTGGTACGATTTGAGTGATGATGACTCGACAGTCCCATGGTTGTCAAGTTAGAACTGTGAGATTCACTCTGTGCACCACTGGTGTTTAGTGGAAAAGCCGAGCTAAGATTGCGTAACAGCTTCTGCTGATACTCCTGCATACGTGCGTCCCTTTCTATGGCAGGAATTATTTCGCCAAATTTTGTCTTGTACCGGTGATCTAAGAGTGTGGCAACCCAGTAGTTAGAATTACTTCTAATTCTTAAAATCCGAGGGTCATGTTGTAGGTAGTGCAGCAAGAAGGTGCAACCTCGCACAACAGAAATGTGATCAAGGTCTCCCTCATCTGCTGAGTCTTCCATGCCCATCGCCAGTTCGTCCTCCATTTCTTCCTGGGCTCCTGTACCTTCCTCAACAGTTTGGCTGCTACCATGCACCCTTGTTAATCTCTCTCCCCTACCGTCCCATGCCTGCTGTCTTGGTGTTGCTGACCGTCTGGACCTTGTAGTTCTTGGTATCCCTTCAGCATTTGAATCCTCCTGTACTTACTCCCCTTCCTCTTGTCCCACCACCTGACTCCAAATACTGTTTAGAGTGTTCTCCAGCATGTAAATGACTTGAATTGTCATGCTGATAATGGCATTTGTGCCGCCCCCACGCCAGCAGCCGAGCTGCTCGGATCCGGATCCGCGGTGTGGCTCGATGGATCTCCGGACTTGCGGGTCTCGCGGACACTTCAAATAAAAAGAGGAATTGATTGTATGTGGGATTTTCTATATAGTCCGTGATGCCACCCATGGCGTGTGGAAAGATGGGGTACCACCGCTGCTATTAGGGACCACCCGGGGGCGTTGGAATCGCAGCTAGTTGTTTTTAACCCTCCGTGGGTAGAGGTGGATGCCCCGGGGCCCAGTGTCACTGTGCTGAGGATGGTGGCTGCAGGGGCCGGCCCGCCCGGTCGGACCAGGGGATGTTAGTGTACTCACAGTCAAAGAAATCATACAAGTCCAGCGGTAAACCAACGTGCCAGTGGCCGGCTGCCGTGCCCGGGTGTATTCTGATCCCTCACCCGGGGTGATGGTCTGTGTCACTTTCCTCTGCATGGTTTAGTTCTCTTTGGACTTCCCGGTGTGGAACACGGGAGTCCGCTCCCAGAACTACGGGTGGGAGCCTTGCCCACAGACGCTGACCCGTGGGATCTAAAGGGGCCCTGGCGGATGCTCTATCCCCCGCGGTGGGCTGCTGGTCTGCTCTTTGGGACTTTGGGTGGGACAGGACCTATAATCCTGTCCTCAACTGGTGAATTAACAAAGCCGGTGGTTCCAGTCCTTGCTTCAGGGTCCAGGTACCCCCTCCGTGCACGGTTTCCGGGTCGGTTCTCCGGTATCGGTACCGGCAGGCTCCTAGCCTGTCCTGGTTCACCTCGAATCTCCGGCAGCCGTCTTCCCGTCTCCTGACAGACACGGACCATCGTCTGCCACCTAGCCAGCACGCCGGGGCTCCAACCCCGACGCCTTTCCTCTCTGACTTCCACTTAAACTTCACTTCACTTTCTCCTCTCCTCTCACTCCTACTCCGAATTCCAGAACTCACAACTCTGCATTCTGCACTCCCTCTTTTCCCGCCCCGGATTCTCTAGACCCCCTAGGTGGGCATTTTCCTTCTGCATGGTCCCGCCACTGGTGTTCCTTTCCTACCCTGGGGGGTGACTAGGGTTTTGCTGGCTCAGTGTAACAATATGAGGGATGGTGTTGTGTGGGGGTCTACTTTGTGTGTGTCCACCTGGCAATGCCAGGGCGTCACACATTGTCAGCGCTAAACATCTTCGTTGCCATGTCAAAAATGTGCAGAAGGGTGCATAGGCCCTTGATCTGAGGTCGGGATAGTGGATTAAAAATTGCTGGACAACAAGGTTCAACACGTGAGCCATACAAGGCACGTGTGTCACATTGCCCCGGCGAAGGGCCGCACCCAGGTTTGCAGCATTGTCGCACACGGCCTTCCCTGGCTGCAGGTTGAGTGGAGACAAGCATTGACGAAGCACGGTCTCCAGAGCTGACCACAACTGGTCAGTTGTGTGACTCACATTTCCCATACATTTCAACTTAAAGACCGCCTGATGCCGTTGAGCTCTGCTGCCAGCATTGTAAGGGGGTGTGCGGGATTCGGTGTGCGCAGTTACAATGCGGGTGGCCTGAACAGACAGGCTTTGGGCGGAGGTGGAGGACCCAGACAAGGTGGAAGAGGCAGAAGCAGTGGAGGAACTTCTACATACAGAGAATTGACGCACAACTCGTAGGGATGGCAAGACTTGTACTGCAGACCCTTCTCCATCTCTCACCATAGTTACCCAGTGCCCAGTCAGCGACATGTAACGCCCCTGTCCATGCTTACTGGTCCAAGTATCTGTGGTGAAATGCACCTTGTCACACACAGAGTTTCTCAAGGAAGCGGTGATGTTGTGTGCGACATGCTGGTGTAGCGCAGGCACACCTTTCTTGGAGAAGTAGTGGCGACTGGGCATCTGGTACTGGGGCACTGCAATGGACATAAGGTGTCGAAAATCCTGTGTGTCCACCAGGCGGAAAGGCAGAATTTCTGTAGCCAACAACTTGCAGATGGCAAAAGTCAACCTCTTAGCTTTGTCATGCCTAGGAGGAAATGGTCTTTTTCTTGTCCACATCTGAGGGACCAAGGGCTGGATGCTGTGCTAAGACGGCATTGAGTAGGGTGTCCCTGGAAAGCTGCTGGTCTGTGAGGAAAGTGCAGGTGGAGACATAATGTTGCCTTTATCCAAAGACGGTGCTCTCCATGTCTGAGAGAGCTCAACACCAGCAGCTGTTTCCACTTCCAAAACAACTGACGACCTGCCAATCACACTGCCTGTTGCGGGTAAAGAGGCGGAAGGTCTGCATCCAAAAGCATGTGTGACTGCTGTCCCACAGTGACAGAGGATGAAGAGCACACAGATGCACTTGAAGGGGCAGACGGTGGTTGGCCCGCTCCGCTAGGCCACATTGTAGCACAGTGAGCTTCCCACTGCTTCATATCCATGTGACGGTTCATGGACGAAGTACTCAAACTACTGAGTTTTTGGCCTCTATTTAGACATTTGTGACAAATCTTACAGATGACATGAGTTGGGTGATCCTTTGCGATGTCAAAAAAGGACCAGGCTAGGCAAGGCTTAGAGCCCATGTGACCTGCAGAGCCACCACGACTTGTGCTCAGAGGCAGAGTTGTGGCTGAGGATGCAGTTGTTGACGTGCTTCCAGTACTCTATCTCTGTCCAGGAAGGCGCAACCTAACCTCGTCGTCAGTAGCATCCTCCTTCACCTCCTCTGCTGACCTCATCGACTGCTTGACTGTGGGTTGACAGTAAGTGGGATCTACAACCTCATCATCACCTTGTGTGTTTGCACTCCCCTCGTCCTCAGAGCCAACCTCCTCCTGCCCTGACCGAATACTTAAGTTGTCATTCCAATCAGGTATCTGAGTCTCATCGTCATCAGCATGTTCCTCATTGTCTCCACCAACAGGAGTTACAGTTTGGGAATGAGGGTCTACATTATGCTCAGAACCTTCTTCATCTAGGCCTGGATCTGACTCACAAAGCTTCTGGGCACCAGTGCAGATCATTTCCTTGTCTGGACTCACTGCAGCTTTGGAGCAGACCTCTGATTCCCAGGCTATAGTGTGACTCTTCGGCGGATGGATCGAGAGATTTTAAAATACTAGATTTTATATCATGCAGTAGTCCTTATGTGGTGTACTACGCAACATGCACCTGCAATTTAATTTATGTGGGCCTCACCTCTAGGGAATTGCGTGTTCGCACACGTGAACACGTAAGAGACATCTTGGCAGCACGCACTGCTGAAGAGCCGTCCCTCCTCAAACCCATACCGAGGCACTTATTTGCCCATCATAATTGTGATCCTGGTGGATTCCGGGTCCGGGGCATTGAACAGGTTAAGATAGGTGCTAGAGGTGGCGATATGAAGCGCCTTCTGGCACAACGTGAATGTCGTTGGATCCACATTCTGGGAATGCTTAGACCAGGTGGTCTTAATGAGCAACAGAGCTTTGCTCCTTTTTTGTAAATTATGCTGAGCTCTTTCTTGGGTCCTTAGTTTTTAATGTGTGTTTTCTTTTAATTATTCTTATTTGTGTTTTTTTATCTATCTCTTGTATAGGCTGATGGGATCCATATCTCTTTCAACTATTGATATCATCACCTCGAGCAACAATAAACTCTCTATGGTGCACATCGCTATAAATAATTGTTGCTCTTCCCCATGTATCATATAAATGTAAATGTGTTACATTCTTGGTAAACTCCATATGTTTGATCTCTCTTCCTATACTTACGTGCTTTATGACTCTCTGTTTACCTCCTGTCTGTGTGATTACTGGTGCGCATGCGCACCGGGAGCCGGCGGCTTAGACGCATCCTGGAAGGTCTCTCTGAGTGATGTGGGCGGGACTCTGTGACGTCACCAGGGTTTTCCCTGACCCGCGACGTCACTCTGAGGCCGGAAGTGATGCGGCCGTGTTGCCCGCTCGCGCTGCGCATGCGCCGCATATGGCGGTAATCTCACAGTCACGTATGGCTTAAAAAAGCCCGGCACACACAATCAAGGCATGGCCCCCCGAGGAAGCCCTACGCGAAACGCAGCGTCGGGGCCCCCTGGACAGTCCTACCGCATCTCATGCTATGGGTGAGCATTTATAACTTTATGTAAAGTCTACATTCTATTTTGGCTGTTGTGCAGCTCTGCTATACATCCGATGTAACTGACCTTATTGTATGTGCTGAGCTCTGGGTGTTTGCCTTTCACTACACACCTGCGGCATATTTCCATGTGGCCACTGGGATCTCTGCCTCCACCACCATATTACAAACACTCACTATAATGTTACAGGTTCTGTCGTGTCACTGACAGTAGCCTATGGTATATGGTGGGAGGAGGATCCCTAGGTTTACTGGTGTTACTACAGTATGTTGAAAGATTTGGCTAACCCAGATATCAGCACTATTGCACTGATATTAATTGTACCGGATGTGGGTTGCACTACATGCTATTTGAATTCCCTTATACTCACCAACCACTTTTACTGTGGTAGTATAGCTGTTCCTTGCACCTCATTCCCCCAGTTTTTACTGTGTGTTATTTGTATGAATTTTGTATTGAATAAACTTATACCTTTTTAATATAAACTTTGGATTATGACTCCGCTTTTTCTGAGTTCTCATATCGTTGGGAGTTTCCATATGTAAGAAATATGTTTATGATACACCGGATGTATTTGATTGTATATATGCTCTGTGTTTTCACAGCTACACCATCTGGTAAAATGGACTTTAAGGCACGTGAACAAACATGGCGTGCACAACTTGACCAAGTGTTTGGGGGAGAAAGTGGTGCAAGCATTGATTTTAATTCTAAGGACTCTACTGATCTTACTAACAAATATAAAGAGCTCATGCATAAAAGACTACGTTTATGGTGGAATAAAGCCTTCCTGGAGAGGTATCTGACCTGTGGCCTTATCCCTAGAGGGTTACGGGTTCAGGTTTTCCCTGCTTTCCTCACGGAGGATGATGTATTTAAACGTGATTGGGAGGAGTTAGCAACTAATTGTTCAAGGGGGTTCATTACATTGTTGGTAAAATCCAATGAGAATTCCTTAATTGAACTTGATGCTGATCTGGGTACTACCCAGGATGACATTAAGAAATTACTTTCTCCTGAGAGAGCTTCAAAATTTTATGCTGATCTCGATGTTGAAATCCAAAAATGGGAAAAAGAAATTATAGGAACCAAGACCAAAAAATACCAAAGGGATCTCTTGGATTTTCAGAGCAACAAGGTTTACAGGTGGAGGAAACAATACAAAAATCCTAGACATTTGCAACGTGATCGTTCTGCCTCCTTCTCGTCGGTTTCGTCTGTTGAGGACAATTCAGTTCGAAGGGAGGATGCTGAGGCTGGGAATGATCGGATGGGCTTTATCAGAAATTTGAGGTCTACTACACAATCGACCAAACGTAAGACAACACCACCTACACAGACTGACAAGAGAGCCAGGAACAGAACCTTGGAGGTAATTAATTTATCCTCTCATTCTATTACCCCTCAACAACGGGAGGTTCTGTCCCTGGGTCTCACATTTGTACCATCTAATCATTTTGATTATTTTACAGCCTTAAAGGATTTGCATCTTTTCTCAAGGAAAATTATTTTAAAAAAACTACATTCCAAGAATAATCTCTCTGAATTGGGCCTCAACAGTCGAGCTGAAGGTGGTTCGTGTACTGGAGGAATTGGCATGTGAGTCCACCACGGATTTACCAGATAAGTTTCCCCGCTCTATTCTCCCCAGGTCTACCACATTCCCCTCACTGTCCATCTGTCCCCAGGTTGAGATCTTTACACAGTTGGTGGCTAATGATCTGAAACAGATTAATAATAAAAAGAAAAAAGATAATCTTACTTCAGATCAAAGATTGGCCCTATATTAGTTGAAATCCTGGGATGACGTACTTTTTAAACCTGCGGACAAGGGGGGGAATGTGGTTATCTGGCCTGTGGAGAAATACGAGCGTGAGGTGTTTAGGCAGCTCCGTAGTAAGGAGGTTTATACCATTCTGACCCATAACCCTATGGGAAGCTTTTCCTCCATCCTACTGAAGATTCTGGAGCGGGCATTAAATGTAGGTACTATTACCAAAAAAGCGGTCTTATGGTAAAAAATCCCATCATTCCTACATTTTACCTGCTGCCAAAAATTCACAAAGACCCCCAGAATCCACCTGGACGTCCAATTGTTTCTGGCATAGGAGGGCTATGCGATCCAATTTGTAAATTTATAGAACATTATTTCCACCCTTTAGTAGAAACGCTGCCCTCCTATGTCAGAGACACTATGGACGTCCTTCAACGTCTTGATGGCATGACCCTGGAGCCAGACATGTTCCTGGTGGTTGCGGATGTCGAAAGCCTCTACACAAGTATAAAACATGCTGATGGTTTGGAGGCATCACAATTTTTTCTTACCATGAGCAATCTTGATGGGGATTTGGTTAGTCTGGTGTTGGAGTTGTTGCGGTTCATACTTACACATAATTTTTTTATTTTTAAGGATAGGTATTTTTTACAGCAACAGGGTACAGCCATGGGAGCGGCGTGTGCCCCGTCGTATGCCAACCTCTTCCTGGGACTCTGGGAGAGGGGCATTTTCGGCGGGGCAGACGTTGCTCCCCAGGTACAAGGATGGTACAGGTATATCGATGATGTACTGTTCATCTGGCAGGGTTCACTTTTTGATCTAAATACATTTATGAAAGGATTGAACTGCAACGACTTCAACATCAGACTCACTTATAAGGCTGACAAAAGGGAGATCGACTTCATGGATATAAAAATCTTGGTACAGGCTGATGGTGTTGTACATACTGACCTATATAGAAAGGAGACCTCTGTTAATGCCCTCCTGCACGCCTCCTCTGCCCACACACCATCTACCATCAGGGCAATTCCGACGGGCCAGTTCCTCAGAGCCAGAAGGATTTGCTCTACGGGCACGCTTTTTGAGGAACAGGGCAATGATTTAAGAGACAGGTTTACTGAGAGGGGCTATAGCAGGAGGTGCATTAGGAAAGGTTACCTTAGGGCCAAATCCAGCAAGAGGAATGACCTTTTAACACCCACTTCCAGACAGTCGTCTCCTGGTGCCATCCGATTCATCTCCACTTATAACCCCATGAGAAGGGGGTATCTATGGAAACAGGTCCCTCCCCCACCCTCTCTCCACCATACTATCTGTGGACAGAGTATGGTCGGAAGAGAGGATGTGGAGGGAGAAATTTTTTTGGACACAGTATGGGGAGAGAGAGGATAAGGGGTCATGCATGTGGAGAGAGAGGATGAGGAGTGATGCATGGGGAGACAGGGTGAGGGGTGATGCGTGGGGGGAGAGGATGAGGGGTGATGCATGGGGGTACAGAGGATGAGGGGTGATGCGTGGAGAGAGAGGATGAGGAGTGATGCATGGGTAGAGAGGGTGAGGGGTGGTGCATGAGGGGAGAGAGGATGAGGGGTGGTGCGTGGGGGTAGAGGGTGAGGGGTGATGCGTGGGGGGAGAGAGGATGAGGAGTGATGTATCGGGAGAGCGATGATGTGGAGCGAACTGGAAATAAATTTTGAAGACACAGAATAAAGTGACATGGTATGAGGAGCAAGCAGGCAGGATGGGGAGTGAGGCGGAAAAGTATATGGACACACAGGAGGTAGTGCGGAGACAGTAAGGGATGAGAAGAATGTGAGAGGGCACAGAATAGAGACTGGGCAGTATAAGGGGACACAGTGTAAAGTACAGTGTGAAGAGTAGGCTCAGTATAGAAAGAGAGGCAGAGTGGAGGGCATGTACCATAAGAGGGACAGTGTGGGGTCATATTTTGTGCAGAGAACACAATAAGAGGGGCCATTATTTATTCTGGGGTACAATGTAGGGCAGATATTTTTAAATTGGTGTATTATAATCATTCTGCTATTTTTAGGGGCATCGTGTCGGGATGTGCTGCAGAAGACTGGAGAAGATGGACATCTACAGAGACGAGATGTGAATGTGAAAAGTCATCATGGCGTCAGGACAAGATGAAGAATAGAAAGAAATGACTAGAGACAACGTCATCTATAAGGTACCTGAATGTAAATATTTATTTGTGATACTGACTGTGTGTCATCATTAGGCCTTGATCCCAGTTGTGCATTGCTTCTTATGAGAGCGCAATAGTAACTGATCAGCTGCTCTTGGTGCAGGTGGCTAGAAATACTTATTTCTGGATCTTCTCTGTCCTCTGATGGTGTCCGCGGCCGGGTACTGCACATCTGCCTCATTGATTTTAATAGTAGGCTGCTGCCACTATCAGAAGACGGAGCAGATCCGGAACTGAGCACGTCTGGCCACCACTGGCACGGCACCTAGAACAGGCAATTGGCTGGGGTACCAGACCCCGATCAATCAGACAGACATTGGTGATCTATCCTAAGGAGACAGATAATCGCTCTGCGAGCCGAAGACAGGAGCTGGACGATCACCGGGGGTGGTGGAGGGGCGTTATGGAGCGGGGCGGTGTAGAGGGTGTTATGGAGCGGGGCGGTGTAGAGGGTGTTATGGAGCGGGGTGGTGTAGAGGGTGTTATGGAGCGGGGCAGTTTAGAGGGTGTTATGGAGCGGGGCGGTGTAGGGGGTGTATTATGGAGAGAGGTGGTGTAGAGCGTGTATTATTGAGTAGGGAGGTGTAGAGCATGTATTATGGAAAAAGGCGGTGTAGGTGATGTGTTATGGAGAGGGGTGATGTAGAAGGTTCATTATGGAGGGGGCAGGTGATGTAGACGGTGTATTATTACTTTTCTGAGGGAAATACTTCATTTTCTAGAACAACTTCAAGGGTGTTCAAGGGTGCTAAGACTTTTGCCCATGACTGTGTGTGTGATATATATATATATATATATATATATATATATATATTTATATATATGTATATATAATACACATTATAAGGCAGAGCCGGGGTGGAGCCTGGGTGGAGTGTCAGGGGGGCCCCATAATTTTTCAGTATGGGGCCCTGAAATTCCTAGTGGCGGCCCTGGAGGTACTTCACTGACTGTCACAGACAATGATACTATGCCCCAAAGAATTGCCTGCACTTTTTGCAGTTAAAATTGCGTAGCAGAAATGGAGAGGTGGTGTAGAATGGAGAGGTGGTGTAGCTTTCTTGACAGCTGAGGTACATCACTGACTATCACAGACACTCATACTATGCCCCAAAGAATTGCCTGCACTTTTTGCAGTTAAAATTGCGTAGCAGAAATGGAGAGGTGGTGTAGAATGGAGAGGTGGTGTAGCTTTCTTGACAGCTGAGGTACATCACTGACTATCACAGACACTCATACTATGCCCCAAAGAATTGCCTGCACTTTTTGCAGTTAAAATTGCGTAGCAGAAATGGAGAGGTGGTATAGAATGGAGAGGTGGTGTAGCTTTCTTGCAAGCAGAGGAACGTCACTGACTATCCCAGACAATGATACTATGCCCCAAAGAATTGCCTGCACTTTCTACAGTTAAAATTGCGTAGCAGAAATGGAGAGGTGGTGTAGAATGCAGAGGTGGTGTAGCTTTCTTGTCAGCTGAGGTACGTCACTGACTATCACAGACAATGATACTATGCCCCAAAGAATTGCCTGCACTTTTTGCAGTTAAAATTGCATTGCAGAAATGGAGAGGTGGTGTAGAATGCAGAGGTGGTGTAGCTTTCTTGTCAGCAGAGGAACGTCACTGACTATCCCAGACAATGATACTATGCCCCAAGGAATTGCCTGAACTAATTTAGACAGACGCTGGTAAAAACCCTTGCACTGTGCTGGCACAGACCTGCCTAGCAAAAATAGCTATGAACTGCTCTAATCTAGCCCTGAAAAGGGCTGAAATTAAAATTAGTCCCTACTCCTTAAACCAATGTCTCGATTGCACTTTATAGCGCCCACAGCAGCAGCAGCAGCAGCAGCAGCGTGAGCGGTGACTGTCACAAACCCGCAGCACTGAGATAATGGCAGCGATGGGGAAAATGGCCGGGTCTTATAGGGCAAGGACATGTGACATGCACAGCCAATGAAACATACCCTTGCTTGTCTGGCAAAAATCCACTTTGCTGTGTGTGTGTGTCTGTGATTGGCTGACAGTCTGGCCCGCCACACTGTACGCGCGGTTAGGAAAAAAAAAATGTCGATCGCCATTCTTTCAGCACTCAGCAGCACGGATCTAAACCCCGTCCCCCCCGCACACTATACGCTGAATTTTGATAATATCATTAGTAACAGTGACTGACAGTATTACAGTGATAAGCCAGCTAGTAACTAGCTACGCTTTTGGTGATCGAACCGTTATAAAACGGTAATTCGAGCGGTCGAACGTGAAGCAAATCGTTCTAGTTCGTCGGACAACTCGAACACCGCCCAAAACAACATGAATTTGAAATTGACGAACGGTTCGCTTCGAACACCACTCATCTCTACTAATGAGGAAGAAGGCAACTTACAGAGCATGTAATCAGAACAGTTCCTGGATACAGAAGGCCACGTGGACACACTGAGTATTTGGTGAGTTTTTTACCTCAGTATGTGTAAGCCAAAACCAAGAGTGGGTAACAAATGCAGAAGTGGTGACGTGTTTCTATTACACTTTTCCTCTGATTGTTCCATTCCTGGTTTTGGCTACAAATACTGAGGTAATAACTCACCACATACTCAACATATGCACGTGGTCTTACACTTGTATGTGTGCCAAAGGCTGTTTTCACTTGTGGGAGACGAGGGCAGCAAGTTCATGGTCTTAGTCTGGTTTTGAGTGAAATAACAGGTACGCTTTAATCACAAAATACCTGTTCCATGCCCAATTTATGCCTCAATTTCAAACATAATGCAGTTTTATTTTCAGGCAAATTTGTGTGAAATTAAACCAAAAGAATCTACAAAGGCCTCTGTTTAAAATCGAAAGCATATGGAGATACAGTTGTCCCTCTAATCCAGAGGTCCCAAACACGCGGCCTGTGGGATACATGCAGCGCCTGAAGCTGCTTCTAGCGGCCCACAGACACCTAGACCCCGTGGTGATTGTGGCCCAGTACATGCACGGGGCCCACTAAAGTCAGTGCTTTCCTTCAGGTGAATACACTTTGCGGCACCGCACAGAGAAGCACGTCTCTAAACATTTTTACTAATGCCAGCTGCCGTGAAAAATATGGGCATATTACTACAGGGGACAATATGGGCACATTACCACAGGGGATAATATGGACACATTACTACAGGATGGGGACATTACTAAAAGATGAGAACCAGGATGGAAATATAACTACAAAATGCTGGCCAAAATTACTATATGGTGGTAATTGTAAAACAATATTACTTACAAGAAGGGGATAAAATGTTATAAAAAAAAAAAGAAAAAAATTCAAAATAAAAAATGGTTTTTTTTCCCATTAATAATTCTTTTTTATATATAAACTGAAATAAAAAAGTGCATATTTGTTATAATAAACGAGCGAAAAATGTTCAAAAAACGTGATCAAAAGCCGTATAGAAAAAAATATGCTATAGTCTATGACGTTCCCTGAGTCACATGGAGTGTCTGTGCAAAATTTCGTGATTGTAAATGCAACGGCGCAGATTCCTTTAGCGGACACACACACACACACACACACACACACACACACTGAGCTTTATATATTAGATTACCTAATATGATTCAGGTTGGATTCCAAAAGGCACCAGGGTTCAGGATGATAAATAACAACTTGGCATGGACCTTGATTAGTGCGAATAATATACATTTTATTATACATGGGGTGAAAAAACACTCACATTTAAAATCATTTAAAAACAGACATACATAATACTGTTTCCTGCATGGTTCAAACCTGGCACATGTTCAATAATTCAGGGAAAACATATATAATCCAAGATGAAGAATGGACTCTGTCCCCTAGGGAACTCTAAGTACTCTATATATGCATATACAATCAAGTGTGCCTGCATTGCACCTACTGGTTTTGAAAAGCCCTAAGACTACCACCAAGTAATATAAATCCCAGCTGAAATAGCCAGATTTAAGTCTAAATAACGACTATACAGGATTACCCAGGCAGCAATGCAAGGTGCAGGAAGCTCAGTACAGGACCCGATGCGTTGCGCCAGTCAAGCTGGCTTCATCAGGAGAATATCACCCTCCAGTGTTCCCACCCACATAAATCAATGGGCAGGGACACACCAAAGCATATACCACATTCTTAGATTGGCAGTTGATATAGTCACGTAATGGATATGCTTTCTGAGTAACTGGATGTACAAGTTCGTACAATGCTGGTGTAAAAGAACATATTGAACAGTTACCACATGCAAATGAACCTTTTAGCGAAAACCCTGTATTCAGACTGGTAGTAGGTCGCACAAAGTGGCTGTGACTCAAACAGTCTCTCAAATTACGTGCTCTTCTCGCTGTGAGTTTTGGAGTTGCAGAGATGATACCTCTCAGTTTAGTCTCTGTGTGGAGAATGTTCCAGTTTTTGTTGAGTATTTTATAAAGCTCACGCCATTGATCATTATGTGTGGTCACCAAGCGTACCACATTGTCCACTTTTCTGGATTTTGGAGTTAGTAAGCTTGTCCTTTCTGTATCCATAGACCGTGCAAAAGTCTGACTGATGACCTGTTTGGGATATCCTCTCCAATTCAACCTCTTCGCCAGTATCTCCGCCTGTGAACAAAAATCGTGTTCATTACTGCAATTTCTTTTTGTTCTAATAAATTGTCCGTACGGTATGCCCTTCTTTAGGTGATTGGGATGAAAGCTGGAATAGTGTGGCAAGTTATTGGTTGCTGTAGATTTCCGAAACAGCGTGGTTGATACCCTGTTATTCTCCAAAGAAATTTTGACATCCAAAAAGTCAACTGTCTCGCCCATTGAGTGGGTCAGTGCTATATTGTACATATTGATATTAAGCTCCTCAATAAACTGTATCCCCACATCAATGGGTCCTGACCAATTCAACAGGATATCATCTATATATCTGTACCAACCACTCACGAATTGTGAGAACTTGCTACAAGGATAGACCTGATGTACCTCCCATCACCCCAAAAATAAATTTGCATAAGATGGGGCACAGCGTGCACCCATCGCAGTACCTGATACCTGCTTATAGAACGTACGGTCAAATACAAAGAAATTGTGGCTCAAAGCGAAAAACAGTAGATCCAACAAAAAATTGTTATGAGGTTCGCAAGAACCTTCACCATCCCCAAGAAAAAATGTCACCGCATTGCAGCCCAAAACATGTGGGATGCTGGTATATAATGCTTCCACATCTAATGTAATTAGTGTGGAGTTAGGTGACAAAGTCAGATCATCAAGCTTTTGTAATAAGTGCATAGTATCTCTAATGTAGGATTGGAGTCTGTGAACCATAGGTTGTAAAAAGTAATCAATATATTCACATATACGTTCATTCAGACTCCCAATCCCAGCAACTATCGGCCTTCCCGGAGGGGAAACCAAAGATTTATGCACTTTTGGTATCAGATATAAGGTGGGGGTAATGGGCTTAAAAGTAGTCAAAAAATTCCTCTCACCTTTATCAATGATACCACACGTAAAAGCTGTTTCAATGATGCGGTCAACCTTCTTCTTGAAAACACATGTTGGATCTGATGGAAGAGCAACATAAACACAAGGATTACATAACTGTCTCTTAGCTTCTGCAAGATACTGGCAAATGGGCCAAAGGACAATGTTACCTCCTTTATCAGCTTCCCTTATAATGAACTCCTTATGTTCCCCAAGTTGTCGTATTGCTTCTCTCTGTTCTTTCGAGATATTGGTACTTTGTCGTGTATTGGACATCAAATTCTGCACGTCATATACCATCACTCTGAAAAAAGATTGAATTGCAGGAGATAAAGCCAGGGAGGGTGTAGCTTGTGAAGGCAAACGTCTGTCGAAGGGTCTCCTACCTGAAGGGTTTTCACTTTCTTTCAATAGATCAAGCAGATCTCTAAAAACTTGTTGTTCATTATCTGGCAGTTGGCTAGCCAAATCAGGTTGATGGTACAATAATTTGAACGTTAAATTTCTACAAAACAAGTAGACATCTTTAATGAACACAAATTTGTCCAATATGTTTGTAGGTGAAAAGGTGAAACCCTTCTCAAGGACTGACCTCTCAATGGGAGAAAGTTGATAATCCGTTAAGTTGATTATTTGCAGGTCATCAGTCAATTCAGCACTTGGTCCTATCGTACTCTCTTCTGTTTGTTCCTTTTCCGGAAATAGGATGTTGTCATAGGGAAGGTTCTGTTTCTCAGGGTCCTTACGTCTCTTCCACTTGCGCCTTCCACGTCTTGTCCGCTGTCTTGATCGCTGACGTCTGTAGATAAAAAATCACTCGACGCAGACATGCTTGTCTCCTTGTTGTTATCTTGTGTGGAGCCAGGTTTGAAACGTTTGTTACCGGAGTGAGACCACCTGTAGGCCGTCTGGGTCTCAAAATCCTATTTATCTCTATTAAATTTAGATTTCTTTCCTGAGATAATATTTTTTTTCATAAATCTCTATGGTATTTTCCAATTTAATCAAAAATGGTTTCACTAAAGTATCCTGATCAAAACCATTAATTTCCCTATTGCAATTATTAATATCTTCCTTGATTTGTCCAAGGACAAGCCTATCCTGCTCTATGAGTAACTTCATCAGAATCTGTGAACATTGAACCAATCCTGATTCCCAAGTAGTTTTAAATTTCTCATCCGCCTCCCAGGCCGGAAATGTTTGGACTCTGAGTCCCCTGGGAATGATTGATAACCGCAAATACTCCTCCAAACTGTTGACATTCCACCACACCCGAGTATATTTCTTATGTAAATTGGTTAAATTATTAGCAACTACTTGAAAGTCACTATTCTGAGACATAGTACCTGGTGTATCCTTAACCTGAAAAATAGCCATGGATTTATCCTTCCATCCTGCCTCTCTAGCATCAAAGTCCAAAGCCATTATAATTTTATCCAATTATCATATATACAATACCAAAATATACATTGATAATGCAATAATGGTGTGCAAAGACTCAGCAACCCCGCCAAAATGACAACCTCCAAAAGTGAGCCTCAGCACCACCAATGAATAATATGAAAACCACTGTGCCAAGTATCTAACAAAACATTGGAACAACAATTGATACAAAAAGGCACCAGGGTTCAGGATGATAAATAACAACTTGGCATGGACCTTGATTAGTGCGAATAATATAAATTTTATTATACATGGGGTGAAAAAACACACATTTAAAATCATTTAAAAACAGACATACAAAATTGTTACGAGGGGGACCCGGGGAAGCGTGCCAAGATGGGAAATGGACAGCTTCCGCCGGTCAAGGTCTACTGTGCGTTGTAAGGGACCGCTGCTATGGTCAGGAAAGAGTGAGCGGGTTGCTGCTAGTGATCGTCTGGAACGTCACAGACGATCTATGTACACCGGTCCGCCCTAACCACCGGTTGTATGGTTCGGGGCTTCTCGTACGGTGTACCTGTTGCACGGGGACGCACAGAGGTGCCTAAACACGTGTGCCAGGGGGAGTCACAGGAATATGGCACGGGGGTAGCACAGAGGTGCCCACGCACGTGTGCTTCAGAAACCAAGTGAGTCCGACAGAGACTCGAGGAGCTCACCTGGGACAGGAACACAGCCTGCTAAACGGGATACTGCCGGAGCAGCAAGGCAGGGGCAAGACCTGCAAACTAGGTGCTGCCTGAGCAGCAAGGGCAAAGCCCACAAAAGACAATAGTGCCTGAGCAGTGGCGTGGCAGCACGCTGCCAGACATCCAAACATAGAAGGACGGTCGCGCGCCGCCATGATGGCAGGGGGAGCTTTTAAGGAGGTGTAGCTCCACCCAAGGGCGGGCGCGAGACGGGCGTGACCCAATCAGGATTCGTGACGTCCTGGCCCAGCCAGTCAGGATTCAGCACATCACCAGCCTCGTCATCGGGCTGTGTGATATCAGTGAGCGAATCAGAAGACGTCACGTGGAGCACATGCTCATCTTCCTGCCTCTGGGTCATAAAGGCGGGATCCCCGGTTTCACAATGTGCAGAGACATGGGAAGTCTTGCTGCTTCCCTGAGCATCTATTCTTTGCACACTGCGCAACCTCCCAGAGCCTCCGTGATGCTGAGCAGGAGAGCTCGTGGCAGGCAAGGGATGGGGGACTGCTCCATTCCTTGCAAGGGGAGAACCACTAGGTGTCACCCCTCTGCTGTGTCTCTGAGAAGGCAACTCCTGCAGTCTCCCAGACCTTTGGCGCTGCTGAGCAGGAGGGCTCGTGGCAGACAAGGAATGGGGGACCACCTCATTCCTTGCAATAAGAGAGCCACGATGTGTAACACAAAATACTGTTTCCTGCATGGTTCAAACCTGGCACATGTTCAATAATTCAGGGAAAACATATATACTCCAAGATGAAGAATGGACTCTGTCCCCTAGGGAACTCTAAGTACTCTATATATGCATCCCATATATCATCAAGTGTGCCTGCATTGCACCTACTGGTTTTGAAAAGCCCGAAGACTACCACCAAGTAATATAAATCCCAGCTGAAATAGCCAGATTTAAGTCTAAATAACGACTATACAGGATTACCCAGGCAGCAATGCAAGGTGCAGGAAGCTCAGTACAGGACCCGACGCGTTGCGCCAGTCAAGCTGGCTTCATCAGGAGAATATCACCCTCCAGTGTTCCTGGGGCTATATATATATCAAACCCATATAACATTCGCCCTATCAGAGCACAGAAGTAATAATTATAACATAGAGCACAGGTGTCCTACCAGGCTAGAAACGGCCTCTGTTTTATCCATATAAGGGAATTCTGAATCACATGGAGCTCCTCCATTACACGTGCGGCCAGAAAGGAATCCCCTGTTAATGGCCACTCCTCCTCCTTGTCACATGGCCGCCTGTGCAATGCTATGGTGGAACGCAAACAAGCGTTTCACCAACCGGAAATAACGATATGTATAACCGGAAATGCAGCATTAGAAGTGTGCTCACATGTGGTGCATCACTTTTACACAGTCCCCCGGATACAAATGCCTCCCATTGAGAGGTCAGTCCTTGAGAAGGGTTTAACCTTTTCACCTACAAACAGATTGGACAAATTTGTGTTTATTAAAGATGTCTACTTGTTTTGTAGAAATGTAACGTTCAAATTATTGTACCATCAACCTGATTTGGCTAGCCAACTGCCAGATAATGAACAACAAGTTTTTAGAGATCTGCTTGATCTATTGAAAGAAAGTGAAAACCCTTCAGGTAGGAGACCCTTCGACAGACGTTTGCCTTCACAAGCTACACCCTCCCTGGCTTTATCTCCTGCAATTCAATCTTTTTTCAGAGTGATGGTATATGACGTACAGAATTTGATGTCCAATACATGACAAAGTACCAATATCTCGAAAGAACAGAGAGAAGCAATACGACAACTTGGGGAACATAAGGAGTTCATTATAAGGGAAGCTGATAAAGGAGGTAACATTGTCCTTTGGCCCATTTGCCAGTATCTTGCAGAAGCTAAGAGACAGTTATGTAATCCTTGTGTTTATGTTGCTCTTCCATCAGATCCAACATGTGTTTTCAAGAAGAAGGTTGACCGCATCATTGAAACAGCTTTCACGTGTGGTATCATTGATAAAGGTGAGAGGAATTTTTTGACTACTTTTAAGCCCATTACCCCCACCTTAAATCTGATGGTGGTGCTGAGGCTCTCTTTTGGAGGTTGTCAGGTTGGATTCCAGACATGCACACACTGAATCCCATAGTCACATACCAAAGTACACAAAGACATACTGAATATATGTTCACTTATAAGTACCCACATATAGACACAAGAGACTTACCAAAAAAGGTTCTGCAGGTTCTGATTTCCAGGATGATGGTCACAGGGCACAGAGCCATTTTATTTGTCTACCGCTATCTCCTTGCTTAGTATCACATTGGAATTGGAGGCTGTTGGTCTAGAGCTGCGTTATTCTTGTCAAATTACATCTGGTAAAAACTTCTTAATTTTATTTTGGCTTATGGATTCAAAAACATCAGACACGATTCAGAATCATAATTCATAAAGAAAATGTTCAAAAAACAAGCTAGTTAGATGTCATAATACCTTTTCCGGGCAGGACGGCTTCTGATCCCATAACGCCATGAGTAAATGTTTTCAGCTTGCAGGAGAGTTTCATGGATTATCTCTTCAGCAAAACTGCTAGTGAATCAGTGAAATGTCATGCCTCACAATGTCTGCTTAAGTTCACAGCTGACTCTATGCTTCCTAGTTTTCCTATGCATTACACAGTATATCTAATTTGTCACTGAGGATGATTATGTTATCATAGACATGACCAGATATTCATCTAAGGGTACGCTCACATTAGCACAATGGCTCGGATAAGAGCAATGAGAGAAAATCTCACATTGCACTCTGAATAATGTTAGTCAATGAGTTGGTGCAGATGGTAATTTTTTTTCTCATCAAGATTTAGTCCAGTCAAAATACAGAAAAAAAATCCTTTTACCCTGAACAAATTCCAAGAAAGCGTTTTATTGTTTTTTTGGTAGTATTACATGTAGGGAAAAACATACTAAAAGTTTACCAAGATAGGGTTACCACAAAGGGTCCAAATGTGACGTCAAAGAATATGGCCGCCAAAGCTGTAAAATGTTGAAGGCGACTCGCCTTTCAGTGTCTATCATTTTTCTTTTACAATCATATTTCTTTTACCAGAGGAAGTGGAATGTCCGAACATCAGAGGACCTTGTGGACTCTGTCTGTGTCAGTGTCCTCTTCCTACAGTGATGCAATGCAGGGTTTCACTCACCAGAGCTTTGTCACCAGTGAACAACACAAGGAGGCAAGAACATCAAGGACGAGAAGAGATCGTGAAGACCTGGAGAAAATTACAGATAAACTCGAGGCCATTTCACCTTCTCTGATGAAGTGTCTCTTCGCAACATTATCACCGGTATCAATGCAAATAAGGATGTGAATGTCCATAACCTGTTCACCATTGACAGAGAAATCGTGGCAACAATGGAGAGTCAATCACTGTTTTCAGTTAAGTACAAGCAGTCAATGAAAGCGAAGACCCTGGCATCCAGTGAGGCAATTGACGTTGCTAAGGACAAAACATAGACCCTGCTCTTTTGTTCCAAAGGTTTCTTGTGGTGTCTCAAACTGCTGATCTTTCTCTTGATGAGGTGATGGCCTATGAACTTTCACCATACCCACCATCCCTCTTTGAGGCAAAACATCTCTTACACAAACCAAACAAAGCACAACTGATGGCTACTATAAAAGAACAGAGTTCAGATGACGCAGTACTCAAGTATATTCCAGAAGTAGAAGATTATGTTCTTGACGGAGGTTCTTTTCTCCATCGACTGAAGTGGTCAGAAGGAAAGACATATTGTTCAATCGCTGAAGACTAGCCAGGACGTCACAGGTACAGCAACAACACACCCCACACCCCGGTTAGGAACACCAGAGTCACACACAAATCCTTGTTGCCTCCCTCCAGGGGCTGTTGTCCACACCAGGTGGGGTGGAGCCAGGTGGTTGGCTCCACCCACCGAGGAGTTCACAGTCCTGGAGGCGGGAAAAGGAGAGGAGAACAGAGAGGACAGTGAGAGTGAAGGAGTGAAGTGGTAAAGGAGCAGTCTGACCGTGTCCGGGTATGTGGCCCGGGCACCTACAGCAAGGTTGGCAGATGGTGGTGACCGTCTGCAGGCGAGGCCGATTGACGCACAACCGTGAGGACCGGGGTTGGGCGGTGGCCCGCCGGTACCGGACCGGGGAGCAAAGAGAGGCCAGCACCATTCGGCATGGCCTATGGACCCCGACCAGGCTTGGAGTCGCCGTTAAACCGGTCAAATACGTCAGCGACGGGAACCTCCGGGGTTTCCCAGCAGCAAAGACCCGACTGAAGGCAACCTCTCAACCGTGAAGGGAAATACAGCTACCGCCACAGCTAGAGTTCCCAGGGCCAGCGCCTGCGGGCAAAAGGTGCTCCTCTGGTAAATACACCGCTGGGGAGCGGGTCACCGGTGGGAAGCCATCGGGGGCTGACAACACATCAAAGGTGCAGGGAGAGACAGTCACCGCCAACCTACCGGGAGTGACCACCGCAGCCGTCTGTGGGACCCGTCCATCCAGCCGTTTGTTTTACCAGAAACTCCGTGTACGTTACTGGCTGAGTGAGTACCACCGTGCCGTCTGGCACTGCGCTGCTCCCGCGACCCTGCACCTCCCCAACTCCTGCCATCCACCCTCCAGTCGCTATCACCGGGCCCTGGGACCACCAAACCCCCCCCTACCCACGGAGGGGAGAGAAACATCTCAGCTGCTCCCTGTCATCCCCCTGCACTCACGGGCGAGGAGCGCCGCTTGAGTCCCCGGATCCGGCCCACCGCTCGAGCCACCGAGCAGCAGCAGCGCCGGACCCGAGTGTGGTGAGCGCAGCGTCCCCTCCACTGCCCACGACATATGCATCTTTCACAGTAAAGCACTATGGTAAGGCTACGATAGTATTTGATGGTTACATTGGAGGACCAAACACTAAGGACATTATCCATCAGCGACGGCGCAAAAATCGAACAAGTAACAAAGTGAACATTGCTGAAGGAACAAAATTTGTTGGGAAAAAAGAGGACTTCCTTTCGAATGGGGAGAACAAACAGTCTCTTATCAATCTCGTTTCACAGCGCATGAATGACAGAGGTTGCCACGTAATACAATCAGAGGGGGATGCAGATGTGGAGATTGTTAAGGCAGCAGTGTCAATGTCATCCAACAAAAGAACTAGTCTCATTGGCGAAGATACAGATCTTTTGGTGTTGTTACTTCATCACGCGTCAACCAGCGATTGCAACAAGCTTTATTTCTCCTCGAATAAATGGAGTCCTGCAACAGTATACGACATTAAGGTTATGAAGAAGTTCCTGCAAAACCATGTCTGCAGCAGTCTTCTGTTCCTGGATGTGTACCGCCCTGAGAGGGGCCCGGCCGCTTCTCCGCTGCCTGGGCCGAGCCGCTCGAGGTTCAGGCTCAGGTTGTCAGTGGCACGAGCGCTTCCGGACCGGGGGCCACGTCGTTCTGTTAAGGGGGAGGCAGTAGGGTGGTGGTGGTGGTGCGGGACGAGGCGCGCAGCCGGGTGGGCCGCGCTGTCGTCCTACGGGTCGTGACGCCACCCACGGGTTGTGGTGACGGGATGCACCACCGCTGCGGCTGGAGTGAAGGCGGGCTCATCCGGCATCGGTGTTGCGGCCGCAGCCTAGATGTTAGCCCCTCCGTGGGTAGGGGCGGTGTGTACCGGGGCCCGGTGGTGAGGGAGTGCTGGTGACGGTGTTGTTGTCAGGGTGCAGGGTGCTGTGCTGCAGTGCAGTGTCATGCCCAGATGGCACTGGTGTACTCACGATTAATTCCCACTCAAAGTCACTGGTAAACCAAAGTTCGGGTATGGTCGGGTCCCGCAGCCGGCTGCTTGTGTCCCCTGTGAGGTTGATGGTGGCCCCTTTTCCCTTGCACCTCTTGTGTGGTTTTTCGGATTTTTCGGCTCCCCTGCCTGGACAGTGGTAGCCCGCTCCCCGGCGTTGAGCTGCCAGAAGAGCTCTCAGTTACCCGCAGGCGCTGGCCCGTCGGGTGTTTGGCCCTTGGCGGTGGCACTCACCCGGAATCGGTGGGCTTTTGCCTTCTTTCGGGACTTTGGCTGTGGATGAACCCGTGAGGTCCAGCCAGCAATCAGTCAATTTGCCTAGACTCAGTGGCTTCTAAGCTAGGATGGGGTCTGAGTACCCGGTTTCTGGTGCTCCGGTACACGGTTGACTCCCCGGTTCAGGGCCGGCGGGCTCCAACCCTGGCCCGGTCCCTACGGTTCCGCCGGTTGCTGTACCGGTACTCCTGCAGACGGCCACCACCGTCTGCCTGCCTGACGGTTCAAGGGTCCCAGGCTCCAACCCTGGTCCCTGACAGTTTCTCTCCTTTTCACCTCCTGTCACTGTCACACTCTACAACTGTCCTGTTTGTACTTCCTACCTCAGGACAGTAGTCTCCTCGGTGGGCGTGCCTTTCTGCCTGACTCCGCCCACGTGGTGTGCCCTACTGGCCCTGAGGGAGGCATCAGGTCTCCCTTTCGGGTCACGGGTGTGTCCTCACAGGGGATGGGGGTGTGTGTGTAATGTGGTAGGTGTTATTACCTGTGACCCCTGGGGTCCAGGGCGTCACACATGCATTCACGGGTTGCGATACCACTTCCGAGGTTTTTGGAATCGGAAAAAAACTCAGTCTACACAAGGTTTTGAAGGGAGACTCTGTCTTAAATAGCTGTGCTAAAATGTTTTCCACACCCAAGAAAAACATAGCTGAATTTGAAGACGCTGGGTGTAAAGCGATGGTGGCATTGTTCGGGGGCAAACCTGGAGACAATCTGTCTGCAATGAGGTATTCTACTCTCTGCAAAAAAGTTGGTTCAGCCAAAATCTTTGTTACACCTGAACAACTGCCACCGACCTCTTCTGCAACGAAGTATCATGCCCTTCGGAGTTACCTCCAAGTGATGCTTTGGATGGACAATGGAGAGGCCATGGACACTACTGAATGGGGATGGGAATTGCAGAACAACAGTCTAGTTCCAGTGATGATGGATACTTCACCCGCGCCAGAAACACGTCTGAAAATAATTCACTACAATTGTGCTCGTGGTTGTAGTACACTTCGGTGCACTTGCAAAAGGCACGGACTTACCTGTTCACGGGTATGCGGACCATGTCAAGAAGGGCATTGTGACATTATGAGTGAGGAAGCAGTGTCTGATGATGAAAATAGTGACTATTGACCTGACACGGTTATTCAGTGATGAAGTAGTTCTTAAAATGCACTGCGTATTAATTCTATAATTTCTAGAAATGTACATGTATGTCATGACGTCATCGATGACGTCATGAACTCGCCTGTCCATGTAATTAGTATAAAACAATGTATAAAAATTGTTATATGAAAATATATAGTATAAAAAATGCAAACTCTTCTGTAACCTACAGCTACAGCTTGGAAATAGGGAAATATTCGTTATTTTTAGTGCGATGGCTGTCATCGTCTTATGACGTCATAGGTAGGACCTTTGTGGTGATCAATTTTTGGAAAACGTTTAATATGTTGTTCCCCACATAAAATAGTAATAAAAAAAAATCATAAAACGCTTTCTTGGAATGTTCCGGGTCAAACCTTATTTTGACTGGACTAATTCTGGAAGAGAAAAAAGTCTCAGCAAGCTGCAAGTGTATGCCGAAATCGTGTGAGACTCACCAATACAAGTCAATGGATGTGAGAAAAAATGGACACCACACGAACAGCACACGGACTATCCCAGTGACGTCCGCTTTTATGGATGTACTAGCTGTAGTACCCGGGCGTTGCCCGGGATATTAACTGTGTCCCTGTCAGTCTCTGTCTGTTTGTCTCTGTCTATCTGTCTGTGTCTCTATGTCCTGTCTGTCTCTGTCTGTTTATGTATGTCTGTCTCTCTGTCTGTCTCTTTACCTGTCTGTCTCTGTATGTCTGTCTCTCTGTCTGTCTCTTTCCCTGTCTGTCTGTGTGTCTGTCTCTTTCCCTGTGTGTCTCTTTCTCTATCCATGTCTGTGTCTATCTCTCTGTCTCTATCTCTCTGTCTGTCTCTGTATCAGTCTTTCTGTCTGTCTCTCTCTATCTCTGTGTCTGTCTCTCTCTCTATCTCTCTCTGTCTCTTCGTATCTCTGTGTCTGTCTGTCTCTCTATCTCTGTGTCTGTCTCTCTCTCTGTCTGTCAGTCTTTTTCCCTGTCTGTCTCTTTCCCAGTCTGTCTCTTTCCCCGTCTGTCTCGTTCCAGGTCTGTCTCGTTCCAGATCTGTCTCGTTCCAGGTCTGTCTCGTTCCAGGTCTGTCTCTCTCCCCGTCTGTCTCTCTCCCCGTCTGTCTCTTTCCTGTGTCTCTTACCCTGTCTATCTCTTTCCCCATCTGTCTCTTTTCCCATCTGTCTGTCTCTTTCCCTGTCTCTTTCCTTGTCTTTGTCTCTCTCCCTGTTTTTTTCCTTGTGTCTGTCTCTTTCCCTGTCTCTTTCCCTCTCTCTTTCCCTCTCTCTTTCCCTGTCTGTCTCTCTGTTTTTCTCTTTCCCTGTCTGTTTCTTTGACTGTCTCTCTCTGTCTCTTTCCCTGTCTGTCTCTGTCTGCCTCTTTCTCTTTAACTGTCTGTCTCTCTGTCTCTTTCCCTGTCTGTCTCTGTCTGTCTGTCTCTTTGCCAGTCTGTCTCTTTCCCCGTCTGTCTCTTTCCCCATCTGTCTCTTTCCCTGTCTGTCTCTTTCCCTGTCTGTCTCTTTCCCCGTCTGTCTCAGTCTCTTTCCCTGTCTCTTTCCCTGTCTGCCTCTGTCTGTGTCTTTGACTATCTCTCTCTCTCTCTGTCTCTTTCCCTGTCTGTCTATCTCTGTCTCTGTTTGTCTGTCTCTTTCCCTGTCTGCCTCTTACTCTGTGTCCACTTATTACCTCACACATAAGCTTCTTATACTAACAATTTATTTTGCTCCTATAGCAACTAATAACAGCTAGTATTAATAACCTATAGCTCGCAGCTCAATTGACTTTAATGGAGGCAGATTTGTTGAAGAGTAACTATAAAGCGTGGGGTTAAATTTTCCCGTCAAAACATAGTCTATGACATTCCCTGAGTCACATGAGGCATCTGTGCAAAATTTCGTGATTGTAAATGCGATGGTGTGGATTCCTTTAGCGGACAGACCTACATACATACATACACACATACAGTACACTCAGCTTTATATATTAGATTATTATCATGTACCAGAGAACACTGTAAATGGTCCTGTAGGTGAATGTAAATGAATAATAGTTGCTGAGAAAAAATGGATTACACACTGACAACATACTGACAGCACATGGACACCATGTGAGAAAAAAAAATCACCTTCTGACATAGCATTCACATGGCACACAGACTACCACACTGATTTTTTATTTGCTTGTGTGACTCCAGCCTTACAGTAACGAAAAGGGATATGTCTGCTAAATGCTGTAGACTTAAAAGATGATGTTATTAAAGTATATACTTTCTGCAGATCTAATGTGCATGTAGCTATCTTAAATGAGTTGTCTGGTCTAAAATGATAAGTCTGTGGTGACTCAATGTGTCACTCTATGTGACTGCAGACTTATGAATCCTCCCAGCACACAGTGTGCACTGCGAGGATTCCCCTGTTTCTGAGCCAGCATCCCAGCATTGGGTCAAAGTGAGTCTTCAAACTGTGGTGCGACAGCTAAGAGCAGTAGGCTTGAATGCATGAGTTCCAGTAAAGAAGCCTTTCATCTCTGCAAAGAACCGTAAAGTCTGACTTAAGTTTGCTAAAGAATAAAGCCAATGGAAAGAGATTGGTTTAAGGTGGTGTGGTCAGATGAATCCAAGTTCAATATTTTTGGTAGTGATGGCAAGCACTATATATACCGCCCAATTGAAAAACACAATGATGTAAGGTATAAAACACCTACAGTGAAACATGGTGGTGGCAATGTCATGGTTTGGGGCTGCTTTTCTGCATCTGCCATTTGCCCTCTGGATAGAATTGATGGAATTATGAATGCTACCATGTACAAGGATATACTGGAAAAAGTAATAGTAAAACCAAAGTAGGCAGGGTCTGGAAATTATAAATCCAGCTTCCGGAGTAGTAGTAAAACTGATGCAAAATTTTATTAAAGGACGTAAAAATTAATGTGATGACAAAAATAGGGAGCCCATATGCGGCGTAAGGCTACGCGTTTCGAACGCTGCCTGCATTCTTTGTCAAGCCTTTCTTCTATTGGACCCTTGCACTGCCAGAGTGTTATCCTTGCATGCCGGACTTTGCCCCAGTTGAGCTGGATCACTTTTTTTCCTTCTCAGGGTCTGGAAATTCCAGCAAGGAAATGATCCGAAGCACACATCCAATTTAGTCAAAAATTGGTTAGCAAAATGTTACCTGTTGCAATGACCAATTCAATCACCTGATTTAAATCCCATGGAGCACTTTAGGGATGTGTTAGGGCGATGAGTTGGGACCCATACCCATAGCAATAAAAGATTAATTGTTTGCAGATTTGCAAATGGAATGGAACAAGATCTCTCAAGATGTCTTCCATACCCTAGTGGCTTCAATGCCCGGTCGGTGGGGTGCAGTAATTAAAGCAAGAGGTTATGCTACAAAATAATAAGTTATGGCATTGTAAAAAATTAATTACTCTCTATGTTGTAATCAATAAATAGTATATGCAAAACTTTTGACAGTCAGTTTTCTTTAGTTAAAGGGGTTGACCGACATAAACTCAAAAATTTTTGTTACGCTAATCTGTGCTGTATTGTCATATAAAACACCCCTACATTGTTATTTTTTGTTTACTAACTTTTGTTCCTCTTGAGTTATGACTTTATTCTCTGCAGCTCTTTGTTTACATTCAGCTCTAGTAAACATGATAACTTCCTGTGCAAAACCTCCCAGTCACAGCTGGCACCGCCCAGCCTCAGTGTCCAGCCCCGCCCCCTGCACACACATTCCATGTCAGTATTCTGCCCAGCACTGACCTGTTATCCCTACAGCATTAAAAATAACAGCCCCACATCGGGCTCTGCACCACACACACACATATGGCTCTGCACTGCACACACACATCGGGCTCTGCACCACACACATATATGGCTCTGCACCACACACACACATCGGGCTCTGCACCACACACACATATGGCTCTGCACTGCACACACACATATGGCTCTGCACTGCACACATATATATGGCTCTGCACCGCACACACACACACATATGGCTCTGCACCGCACACACACACATATGGCTCTGCACCGCACACACACATATGGCTCTGCACCGCGCGCACACACACATATGGTTCTGCACCGCACACACACATATGGCTCTGCACTGCACACACAGATATGGCTTTGGACCGCACACACACACATATGGCTCTGCACCGCACGCACACATGGCGCTCTGCACCGACCCCCCCATACCACCATAGGGAACACCTGTAGGGAGTACATACTCACCCGTCCTCGGTCCCCGCCGCTCCTGCACGTTCGCGCGCTGTCTGTGCTCTGGACATATCAGCACAGTAGTGACGTCACCGCTGTGCTGAAGAGAGCACAGACAGCGGGACAGTGATGAGAAGCAGCGCTGCGCTCCCTCTCATCAGCGCTTTCAAATATATCGGCATCTGGGATCTGTGATGCCGGTACATTTGAATGTGCGATCCTGAGCAGGGGCCTGGTGCTGGCGGTGAAACCATGGCAGCCGCCGCCAGGCCCCTCCCCCAGGTGACAGACCCCACAGCAGTGCAGGGGGAGGTTGTGGGCAGAGTATGGGGTGCGGGGGGAATAAGTGGGAGGTGGGAGCACTGTACTCGCCCAGCAGGGCGGCAACATGCTGTTCCAGATTTGCATGTCAACATGGCCCTGCCCATGTTGTCATGAAATGACCGGAAGCAGCAAAATCGCGGCAGGAGCGGTCACATGACCACTCTGAGCCGGGGAAAGGGGCTGACAGCAGGGCAGGTAAGTGCTCACTATCTACTTACCTGCCCCAATGTAGCCCAATAGGGAAATAATAAAAAAAAAGTCAAAATAAGCCGGATAACCCCTTTAAATGTCCATACCTATATTCAAAAGCATTTTGGTTAAAATTATGCACTTTCAATTCATCTCCAGGAAAATGACATCACAACAACCAGACAGAAGTAATCATACTTTAAAAAAAAAAGCAAAACTTTTCATCGCTGCTGTATGTTCCCGTTCTGCATTTAAAAAAAAACAACAAAAATACGACTCTACTCACCTTCTCTGCTACCCCGGCGCATGACATCCTTTTGTACAGCTAGCGCAGGAGCTCAAAGCTAACATCGCCATGGTGCCCCCATTCACAGGCACGCCAACGTCCGCTGCTGGACTCTTATTGGCCAACAGTGTGTATAGCAATGCAGGGACTCGACGGGTCTCTGTATACTCGGATGTACATCTAGCTGAAGTAGGCGCTGGTGATGGCAGCCCCCTGCAGCACGACCCGGTTGCGGTCACGATCACTGCAACAGCGATCATTATGCTCCTGATTAGAACAATTAGAGGAAAGGTATAATGGAAGTACATGCATCACTCTTGGTTTTGGCTAGCAAATACTGAGGTAAAAAACTCACAAAATACTCAACGTGTGCACATGGCCTTACTCTTGGAGTCTTTTGAAAGCTTGAAGCATTAAAGGGGAACATATCGCCAGGATTTTCTCTCATGAGCTGTGGCCGCTACTAGTAAGCTCTTATATACAGCATTCCAGAACACTGTATATAAGAGTCCAGAGCACTCTGTATAATGTAAAAAAAAACCTTTGTAATACGCACCTAGGGGGTGGTCCGGTCCGATGAGTGTCACTGCTCTCGGTCCAACACCTCCTAAATCTTAGGCAATTGCCATCCTCCTGCCCAGCTCCTTGAGCATGATGCGTCCTGCATCATTCATAGAGAGGCCTCCATTGTGCTTCTGCACAGGCGCACTTAGATCTACCAGGCTGAGGGCAGAGCAAAGTAATGCGCAGGCGCAAGGAAAGGTCGGCTTGATGGCTGAGTGGGTAGCACTACAGCCTTGCAGTGCTGGGGTTCTGCTTTCTAATCCACCCAGGACAACATCTGAAAGGATTTTGCATGTTCTCCCCATGCTTGTGTGGGTTTCCTTTGGGTACTCTGGTTTCCTCCCACATTAAAAAAAAAGACATACTGATAGGGATCATATGTTGTTGTATACTTACGTTGTTGTGAGCCACACCGAGTGTTTGGAGAGGGGTGGCATATAAGTTCGACCAATAAATAAATAAAGACCACTCATGCATGCGTACTACAGTACTTCGATCTGCCTCAGTTAAAGTGCGCATGTGCAGGAGCGCAATGATGACCTCTATATGAATGGCAATATCACAAGATGGAGAAGGAGCCTTAAGCGGGCTTTAAACGTGGGTACCCGCCCCCATCTGTTGTGCGACACGGGCAAATCGCTGCCCGTGCCACACAACATCGCCCAGACCCGTCACACGTACTTACATGCCCGGTGACGTCGCTGTGACCGGCGAACTGCCTCCTTTCTAAGGGGGCGGTTCGTTCAGCATCACAGCTGCGTCACTGAACCGCCGCCCAATAGAAGCGGAGGGACGGAGATGAGCGGGACGTAACATCCCGCCCACCTCCTTCCTTCTGCATAGCGGTCGGGAGGCTGGTAAGGAGAGGTTCCTCGTTCCTGCGGTGTCACACGGAGCGATGTCTGCTGCCGCATGAGCGACGAACAACTTCGTTACTGCTGCAGTAACGATATTTGAGAATGGACCCCATGTCACCGATGAGCAATTTTGCAAGTTTTTGCCACAATGCAAAATCGCTCATAGGTGTCACACGCAACGGCATCGCTAATGCAGCCGGATGTGCGTCACCAATTCCGTGACCCCAGCGACTTCGCATTAGCGATGTCGTAGCGTGTAAACCCCCTTTAGGTGAGTATTATAAAGGTGTTTTTTATGTTCTTCAGAGCTGCCTGGGCTCTTATATACAGTATTCTGGAATGTTGTATATAAGAGTTCACTGGTGGTGGCCGCAGCTCATAAGGTAAAAACCTGGTGACAGGATCCCATTAAAGAGAACTTCAAAATACTCATCATATGCACAGCAAGATGTTTTTACATTCTTTTGATCATTTTTTAGCATTTTAGTGGGGGTTTTCGAGCATTGAATGGTGAAAGAAAGACACTTTTAGGATTTTAAAAAAAACAGGCCAATGTGATTCAGTGAGTCAATGCAGATGAGCGATTTTCTTTCACTGACTAAGGCCTCTTTCACACGTCCATGTCTCCGGTATGTGTTTGGTCCTTATCCTCACATACCGGAGACATGGGCACACGTAGACCCATTAAAATCAATGGGTCTGCGCTCACATGCGTGTTCTGCCATGGACCGTTTGTACATGTGGAGCATACGTGTGTTCGTGTGCTCCACCCGTCAACATGTCCGTTTTTCTCTGGCATCATGGGTGTCACACGGAACGCAAACGGACCACACAGAGGTGTTCCGTGTGACACGCGCCGGAGAAAACACACGTGTTTGAGAAAAAAAAAACTGTACTCACCTTCTCCAGCCCTCCTGTCTCTGCCGCTGCTGTCACTTGATTCCGACCGCCGCTCATTATTATCATTGCATATTCACTGCACTGCGGCCAGAAGCAGCAGCAGCGGGGAGTCGACAGGACCGGAGACCGAAGATCAGCACCACGGACAGCAAAGCCAGGGACAGGTGATCAGAAAGTTCCCGTTCTCCGTGTGTTATCACAGATAACACACGGAGAACACACGTGTGCCATAAATATGGCTCACGGAGGGCAAAACGCACCTCTGACACGTCCGTGAAAAACGTACGTGGTTTTTCACGGACGTGTGAAAGAGGACTAAATCTGCATATGAAAAAAATTGCAGCATGCACTCAATTTTTACGGAATTCAGATGAAGGTCACAAGCTCAAGTCTATAAGGTGAACCAAATATAAGGTGAACCAAAGAAAAAAATCTCATACCATATGGAGTGAAAGTATAGCGGCCATTTTTACGGACAAATTACAATTTTTTAACATGTAAGGTTTTAATAGCTGGTGCTATTGAACATGGAAGCACATGAATGACAAGTGACAAAAGTTATTAGAGTTTTCTGTATTAAACTAATGATATTTTGAATCACTTGTGTAAACCTACCCTTAGTACACACTTTTACTACACTTACGCGGGCGTCACATGGTACGATATATCGGGCAATATGTCGGCGGGGTCACGTCGTAAGTGACGCACATCCGGCATTGTTTGACTTATCGTAGTGTGTGACAGCTACGAGCGACAGTGAACGATCATAAATACTCACCTTATCGTTGCTCGTTGACATGTCGCTCATTTTCAAAAAGTCGTTTCTTCTTCTGTGCGCCGGTTGTTCATCGTTCCCGGGGCAGCACACATCGCTCCGTGTGACACCCCGGGAACGATGAACTGCAGCTTACCTGCGTCCCGCCGGCAATGAGGAAGGAAGGAGGTGGGCGGGATGTTTACGTCCCGCTCATCTCCGCCCCTCCTCTGCTATTGGCCGGCCGCTGTGTGACCTCGCTGTGACGCCGAACGTCCCTCCCCCTTCAGGAAGAGGATATTCGCCAACCACAGTGTGGTCGTCCGGGAGGTAAGTGCGTGTGACAGGGGGTTAACGACTTTGTGCGCCACGGGCAACTAATTGCCCATGACTCACAAACGAAGGAGGATGGATCGTCCCGTGTGACGCCCGCATTAGCCTAAAGTATATTTTGGAACTTTTTTGAGATATACAGTATACTTTAACATTTCTATAGGCCAATAGTCACCAGAAGGAGGCCAATTTACGATTAGTGTTTTCTGACTAGTATTCATCTGCATACCGTTTATTTAACCGTATAGGTAAAGAGTGGATTTGGATTCATATACAGAGAGTCACCTTCTGTGAGTGCGAGCCCGGCAGTGGCCATAAATGCACACGTGTTTTAAAGTCAGTCTACAAGAAATTAATACAAATACACTTCCAACTCTTAATATGTGTAAGTTGAAACCATTTCTTCTGATTTATTTGAATCAACAAAAAAGTCAAACAGACGTTATCAGAAATGACATTTGGTCATTTAAGAGCACAGTCAGAGGCTAGTCAAACTTTCCCTGACCTGCAGGAATTAGGAATGTGGGTCTTAATCATGAGCAGTTGTGTGCAGCCCATACACTAACATGTATTGTTAGGCGTGATTTATAACTGTGCAGCAGATTATGTTGGAGCTACCAGATGAAATTCAGCAAAACAACATAAAAGAAGTTCTCATGTTCCAACACAAAGAAGTAGCAGTTTGTCACCGTAGTAGAGAACAGCTGGGTGTCACTTAACACATTAACAATTGGGAAAATGCAAAAGCTACAAAAATGAGGCTTCTACCACAATTATTTATTTCAGAACAAGAAAACTTGTACAGAAAATGAGAGGATATCCCTTCTTCCCACAAGGGGGCATCTGAGGTCACTGAAAACTAAACAGTATTGTACGATAACTAGATAAGAGAAAGAAGCTTCTAGGATTCAACAGAAAAGCAGGACTAACAACAAAGCTCACTGTATCTCATTCACATTGTGCTGTACATTTTATTGCTACAGCAAAAAAACATGTAAATATTGGCCCTTCCACATTCATGACTCCATCGGGAGTTACATAGTTGCATAAGTTGAAAAAAAATCTATAAGCGCATCTCAATAAATTAGAATATCATCAAAAAGTTCATTTATTTCAGTAATATATTATATATCCCCTTCACCCCCGGGTAATTTTCCACTTTGCCGTTGTTTTTTTTCCTCCCCTTCTTCCGAGAGCTGTAACTTTTTTTTATTTTTCCGACAATCTTGCCAAATGAGGGCTTATTTTTTGCGTCTCAAGCTGGTGTTTTTAATAGTTTTATTTTTATGCTGATGCTACATTTTGATCGCCTTTTATTGCATCTTGCGCAAAATATGCAGCGACCAAAAAGCGTAATTTTGGTGTTTGGATTTTTTTGCTGCCACGCCTTTTCCCAATCAGATTAATTGATTTCATATTTTGAGATATCGGGTATTTCTGAACCCAGTGATACCAAATATGTGTATATTTTTTTATTTTTTTAACCCTTTAGTTTTCATTGGGATAAATGGGGGGTGAATTGAATGGGGGTGATTTTTTATTTTTTTTATCTTTTTTTTATTTTACTAGTCCCACTAAAGGACTATAAGGATCAGAAATCTGATCGCTCATTCTTTTCTGTAGATCAGAACAGCATTGATCTGATTTGCAGAAAGCTGCTCTCCTGCCAGCTGAGGAACTGACTCAGGATAGCTAAAGGAGTCATCACATGACCCTGTGCTACCATGACAACTATCGGATCCACGTGGTCACATCAACCACCATCAGCCGGGCAAGTGGATTCTTACCGCGGCCAGCATGTACAGCGCGCTGTGACATTTTCACAGAGCTCTGTAAGGGATTAACAGGCACGGGTGGGTAGCAAATCCACTTGTGCCTGATAGCCGCGCATGTCAGCTGTTCAAATCACCTGACACGATCTATGACGTACTTAGTCTGTCATGTGTCATGAAGAGGATAGAGTCATTACAAACAGAAAGATCTATTTGAAGTGTTTATTTCTATTACTGTTGATGATTATGGCTTACAGCCAATGAAAACCCAAAAGTCATTATCTCAGAAAATTAGACTAATTACCCCAAAACACCTGCAAAGACTTCCTAAGCGTTGAAAATGGTCCCTAAGGCTGCGTGTCCATGATCAGAATTTGCAGCGTTTTGGACAAAGCATGCTTCAGCTGCGTCCAAAACACTGCAATATACAGTACAAGCATAGTGGTCGAGATTTCTAGAAATCTCGTGCCCACTGTGCTTCTTTTCTCCGCAGCAAACACTGACCAGCGGTGCATGTTTCCAGACCGCAGCATGTCAATTGTTTGCTGCAGAAATGCCTGCGTCCTCCGTAGGGAGAACACAAGCAGGAGACCACAGCGCACTGAACCCTGATCGTGGGCACAGTCACCTGTGGTCTCCTGCGTTTTCCTGCGAAGGAGACGTGTGGCTCCGCAGGTCAGGAGCTGCTGAGTTCTGAACGCAGCGAGTCCTAACTGATCGTAGTCATATACCCTTAGGCGGGCTTTGCACACTACGACATCGCAGGTGCGATGTCGGTGGGGTCAAATCGAAAGTGACGCACATCCGGCGTCACTTGCGATGTCGTAGTGTGTAAATCCTAGATGATACGATGAACGAGCGCAAAATCGTCGTCATCGTATCATCGCTGCAGCCTCCGACATTTCCATAATGCCGGGGGAGCGACAGGTACGATGTAGTTCCTCGTTCCTGCGGCCGCACGCATCGCTGTGTGTGAAGCCGCAGGAGCGATGAACTTCACCTTACCTGCCTCCCGGCTGCAATGAGAAGGACGGAGGTGGGCGGGATGTTTACATCCTGCTCATCTCCGCCCCTCCACTTCAATTGGCCGCCTGCCGTGTGACGTCACTGTGACGCCGCATGACCCGCCCCCTAAGGAAGGAGGCGGGTCGCCGGCCAGAGGGACGTCGCACGGCAGGTATGTGCGTGTAAAGCTGCCGTAGCGATAATCGCTACGGCAGCTTTCACTATATATCGAACGTGCGACGGGGGCGGGACTATCGCTGCAGCATCGGTAACACATTGTTACTGATGTCGCAGCGTGCAAAGCCCGCCTTAGTCTATTTCAGTAGGCTATACAATCATGGGGAAGACTGCTAACTTGACAGATATTCAGAAGTCAATCATTGACGCACTCCACAAGAAGGATAAACCACAAAAGGTCACTGCTAAAGAAGATGGCTGTTCAGAATGCTGTATCCAAGCATATTAATAGATAGTTGAGTGGAAGGAAAAAGTGTGGTAGAAAAAGGTGTGAAGTTTCCACAATCAGTGATGGTTTGGGGAGCCATGTTATCCACTGTCTTTTATGAAGACCAAAGTCAGCAAAGCAGTCTACCAGAAAATTTTAGAGCACTTCATGCTTCCCTCTGCCGACAAGCTTTTTGGAGATGGAAATTTGATTTTCCAGCAGGACTTGGCACCTGTTCACACTGCCAAAAGTACTAATACCTGGTTTAATAACCACAGTATCACTGTGCTTGATTGGCCAGCAAACTCACCTGACCTAAATCCCATAGAGAAGTGACTCACCCACCCCAGGGCTATGGGACACCCGGTGCCGGGCCGGACTAGTCCGGGGGTAGTCAGTGGTGGCTGGGCCCGACTCCGTACCCTGGTGGGGTCAATTAATATGGCTTCAGTGGGGTTGGTTTGTATTTTCGTGACGCCACCTGTGGTTTGCAGCTATTAAGCCGCTGCTGCTGTATGGGGCCTCCCGGGCTGATGGTATGGCAGCTTGGATGGTCCTGCTCCCCACAGGTAGAGCGGTACCCCGGGGCAACAGTTGGTGCTCGTGAGAGTCTATGGTGTGATGGAAGTCTATGCAGGCAACAATAACTGAGACAACACCAGAGGGTGCAATTCCAAGGTCTTTACTCACATTTCCTGGGCTGCAGCACACTGGTGCCTTTGGGCGGCTGGAACCCACTGTCAGGGACCTCCGCCGATCCTGGGTAAATCCTGGAATGAAAGCCGGTACCCTTCTCTATAGTGTCTCTGTCTTCAGCTGTCTCCTAAAGCCTTGCCCTTGTAGGATGAACCTGGCTAGGCCTCCACTACAGCCTCCGGGCTGGGAGCTCGCCTGTCGGTTATTTTCCCCTTTTCTAGAGTTTCTGCTGTGGGCTATGGCCCGGGTAGTTTTCAACTTTCCCTGGGCCTCGGTTTTTACTGTTGGAGATGATTTTTCACTCCTCCGGTTTCTAGGGACCGTCTCCTGTTGCAGCTTGATCCCTCCACCGAATTACTTTGTGGAACAGGCCACCAGCTCAAAAGCTATCTGTGGCCCTGGAATCCCTTCTCTTCCTCTGCTTGGTGTCACCTGGACCCTCTGAGTCCCAGGTTCTTCACCAGGAAGCGTCACTTTCTTCTCTTAGCTCCTGTCTGACTAGAGCTTTCTTTCTGCTTCTCCTTCTCGTCTGCCTCCCGCAGACCTCCTCCTCCTTCCTCCCTCTCCAACTTCAACTCACTCTCTGACTAAACTTGACCTTCCTTTCCCTGTCTGCTCTCTGGTGGCTCCTCCCACCTCCCCAGTTGCTATGATCTACCCTATAGGAGCAAGGATGGGTCTTACGGCCCCTCCCAGCATGCAGCATGGGAGGGTTGCTGCCACTGTCCCTGGTCCCAGTGTGTACCTAACAATGGGTGTAGTGTAGATTTGCCTGAGTACCGGCGTTCACTCCTTTCCTTACCCAGAATGGGACATCACACCTCTGGCTGGGGTGCAATGTTCCTGTGGCGACGGAAGCCTCAGGGGCGCCACACTCCCCCACAGCGAATCCCAGCATGTCCTCGGGCTGAAAACAACAGAAAATTGTGGAAGGAATTGCAAAATTTTTGTTATGCATAACTGTAAAACTGTAGAACTTTTCTTCCCTTTATGGGAGGCACAGACACTTTAACGTTGCAAACATTCTTATAAAGAAAAAACTCTAAGTGTGCACTTACAGTCCATTGCACGGTTTGGCACTTCCACCAATGATTCTGGTAGGGGGCACAACAGGTGCAACTAATTACATTTCGATCTTCTGACCACACATAGTCCAGTGGCCCAAAACGTCCTTTCAACATTAAAGGGGGAAAAAGGCAAAGACAAAACCAGCCACTAAGTACAGTGGCCTGGTAACACAGGACACATATACATTCACCGGGGACCACATTCCAGTCCCGTGGCCCGGTAACACATAAACAAGGGGGGGGTGACTTCTTCACAAAGCACAAGGGGCAGTAAGGCAGGAAAGGGTGTCGTCTTTAAAAAGAACATGAGGGCAAAACAAAGGGGACGTCTTCACAAAGGGATGAGGGGCAGACAGGGGCTATATACAGTTCGGCATTTTCTTCTTTCTTAATTGCAGAGGTCCTCATTTGGCTCAGCTCCCGGTGATATGGAAGCTGCAGCCAGGTTGGTCTGGGTCCCCTGGGAGCTCGTGCTGGGACTGTTGCGGGGTAATGGTATCGGAGCTGCATCCTCCTCTGACTGTTCAGGAGTCTGCTCTTCATTCACAACAGTTGCTGGGATAGACGGCGTTGCAGCCTGGTCTGATCTGGCCGGATAGGGTGTTTCTGCGCCGGACGTCTCAGCAGGAACATGAGTCAGGATCGCAGCATGGATTACAGCTTGGGTCTCAGCGGGCATTGCAGCATGGATCCCAATGGGCATCGCAGCATGGATCCCAATGGGCATCGCAGCAGAGACTTCAGTCGGGATCGCAGCAGGGATCGCATTCAGGATTGCAGCAGGGATCGCAGCAGGGATCGCGGCGGGCATCGCAGCGGCCTCTAGTAGTAACGCCGGCGGGGTCAGCACACCCGATCGGGCAGGGGCAGTATAGGACTCACCCATGTCTAGGCCGGAGATGCTCTGCAGCAGGATCACCATCGCTGGTGTGGGCTCCGGATGGTTGTGGGCGGCACCTCCACTCAGGCCTTGCTGCACAGACACCTGCAGCTTCCTCATGGCCAGCACCATCTCCTTCCCCCACATGGCTGTCTCCCGTCCGCTCTGCTCCTTCATCCTGTCAGCCGTTCTCCCGACCTCAGCCTCCAGCTCAGCGGCAGTCTCAGGCCTGATCCAGGTGAGCTCCTCCTGGCCTCCGCTTGCAGGAGCCATCTTCTTTCTTCCTCCATACAGCAGCATGCACTGCCAGGGATTGTCTTTTTCTAGCGCGCCATTTTTCATTCTCTGCTCTGCATAGCAGACACGGTCTCAGCTTCGCGCTCTTCTTAGACAAGGGGGCGGGGCTTCTTTTCACGCCCTTTCTTCTGGCACGCCCCCCTTTTTCCCGCGCTTTGCAAGCTGTAATGGCGGCGGTTTTCACAATGACACAGTCTTTTAAGCACAGTTTCTGCAGGCGCACAGTACCCAGTGTGACCGGGCACGAAATCCTGTTCGTGACGCCAAAGTTGACTCGCCCACCCCAGGGCTATGGGACACCCGGTGCCGGGCCGGACTAGTACGGGGGTCGTCAGTGGTGGCGGGGCCCGACTCTGTGGTCCTGGTGGGTGTCAATTAAATATGGCTGCAGTGTGGGGGTGAATAAAGTTTGTGTTTGTGACGCCACCTGTGGTATGCGGCTATTAAGCCGCCGCTGCTGTATGAGGCCTCCGGGGTGATGGAATGACAGCAATGATGGCACTGCTCCCCACAGGTGGAGCGGTACCCCGGGGCACAGTTGGTGCTCGTGAGAGTCTATGGTGTGATGGAAGTCTATGCAGGCGACAATAACTGAGACAACACCAGAGGGTGCAATTCCAAGGTCTTTACTCACATTTCCTGGGCTGCAGCACACTGGAAGACCTCTTCCTCCTTTCTCCCTCTCCAACTTCAACTCACTCTCTGACTAAACTTGACCTTCCTTTCCCTGTCTGCTCTCTGGTGGCTCCTCCCACCTCCCCAGTTGCTATGATCTACTCTATAGGAGCAAGGATGGGTCTTACGGCCCCTCCCAGCATGCAGCATGGGAGGGTTGCTGCCACTGTCCCTGGTCCCAGTGTGTACCTAACAATGGGTGTAGTGTAGATTTGCCTGAGTACCGGCGTTCACTCCTTTCCTTACCCAGAATGGGACATCACACCTCTGGCTGGGGTGCAATGTTCCTGTGGCGACGGAAGCCTCAGGGGCGCCACAGAAGCTATGGGGTATTGTCAAGAGACAATGCAGTTGCGTTGAAGGCTACTATCACAGCCACCTCGGCTTCCATAACACCTGAACAGTGTCACAGGCTGATCACCTCCATGCCACAACACAGTGATGCAGTAATTCATGCAAAAGGAGCCCCGACCAAGTAGTGAGTTTAAAATAATTTTTTTCAGTTGATCTTATATAATATTATAATTTTCTGAGATAATGACTTTCGGATTTTCATTGGCTGTAAGCCATAATCATCAACATGAACAGAAATAAACACTTGAAATAGATCACTCTGTTTGTTATGACTCTATATAATATATGTATTTCGTTTTTTGTATTGAATTACTGAAATAAATTAACTTTTTGATGATATTCTAATTTATTGAGATGCACTTGTAGGTCCATCTAGTTCAACCTTCCTCCACCAAGTGAACCTTTTCCATCTTCCTTCTTTTATTTGAACCATCGCAAAACTGGGTTTAGAGTTGCTTCCGATGGAGCCAATTGCTCTACTGAGGCAGACCGACTTTGAGTTACAATATGGCAGGGTCCATCTTTTTTAGGTAGACACAATAACTGGTAGTCTACGCTTTTGTGCTTGTTTTTTAAAAAAATGCACAATGCTGGAATAGAGGCCAGACAAAGTACAAAGTGACTTCATCGTCCTCATTATAGTGAATGATAAGGAATTCTGGGACATGTATGAATTCCGTTTTTTGATGGTTCAGATGGTACCACTGATGGAGTCACAAAAGTATGTGCTGTGAACAGAGAACACTGTGAAAACTTCATATAATATTCAACATAACCTTGACCCCTTTACCCCTGACCCTAATTTTCACAACAGGGCCATTTTTTTTAAATTCTGACCAAATTCACTTTATGGTGTAATAACTCTAGAATGCTTTTATAGATCCCAGTGATTCTGAGATCGTTTTTCACGACATATTGTACTTCATGTTAGAGGTAAATTTAGGACAATATTTTTTTGCGTTTACTTGTAAAAATATCGGAAATTTGGCCAAAATGTAAAAAATGTAGCAATTTTCAAACTTTTCATTTTTAAAGAAGCCAATTTTGACCATAATGACTGTCAAGTTTTACAATTCTAACCAGTGTCATTTTATCTATATATATAATTGCCTTGTTCTGTCTGTCTGTCTTGCTCCAAAATGACATCATTACAGTGACAATGGTTGCCACAGTGCGTGCGCTAAAGAGCCTGCGACCAACAGCTCAGCTAAGACTCCCTGCAGACGTAACCAGGGTACACATCGGGTTACTAAGCAAAGAGCTTTGCTTAGTTACCCGATATTTACCCTGGCTACATGTGCAGAGAGCCGAACTGAACAGGCCGAACTACGGACCGACAGGATGACGGCCGAAACTTCCCCGCTCGGCTCCGCCCCCCCGCACTCCGCATGTATACACTGAACACACACAGTCACCTGTCCCCAGCTATGCAGTACCCGACAGACGTCTTCAACGCCATGGGCCTGCTCGGCTCCACCCACCCCGCACTCCGCCCCCGCACATTAGGCTGCTTTCACACTTGCGTTGTGAGGCATCCGTCACAGTGCGTTGTGTGACGCATGTGACGGATGCGTTGCAAATAGTGAGCTAATAAAAGTAATGGATTCCTGTAAAAGAATGTTTTGCATTTTTTTTTTTAATGTTTTGCCAGGAAAAGGGGATTTGCGGTCGGGAGGAGAGAGAGAGAGGTGACCGCAAATCCCCTGCGTGGCTGCAGTGAGCCGCGTGATCAGCTGTGCCACAGCTGCAGTCCTCCACCTCAGAGCTGTGTCCGCGGGTCACCTGAATGAGGGCACAGCTGATCGCGCGGCTCACTTCAGTTGCTGCGTGGAGCTGATAGAGAGCGGTCGTGTTCTGCTGCCGCTCCTGTCAGCTTCATGTAGCAGAGCTGAAAGCGTTGTGCGACCTCTGTGGATTACGCTGGACCTGGAGGGTTATTTGGTGGTTTAAAATGTGGTGAAAGAGGGGTTTTTTTTGTCTTTTATTCCAAATAAAGGATTTTTTCGGGTGTATGTGTTTATTTTCTTTAACTTACAGGTTAATCATGGAAGGTATCTTGGGGAGACGCCTGCCATGATTAACTTAGGACTTACTGGCAGCTATGGGCTGCTGCCATTAACTCCTTATTACCTCGATTGCCACCACACCAGGGCAATTCGGGATGAGCCAGGTAGATGCGGCAATTCCAGGCGGCTGCTGGCTGATATTGTTAGGCTGGGGAGCTCCCCATAATGTGGCACTGCCTTTCCTGAGAATACCAGCCTTCAGCCGTGTGGCTTTATCTTGGCTGGTATCAAAATTGGGGGGGACCGCACGTCATTTTTTTTTAATTATTTATTTATTTATTTTACTGCACGATATAGACCCACCCACCGGCAGCTGTGATTGGTTGCAGTGAGACAGCTGTCACTCAGTGTGGCAGCGGGTCTGACTGCAACCAATCATAGGTGCCAGTGGGCGGGGGAAGCAGGGAATACGAGATTGAATAATGAGCGGTCGGCATTTTCAAAAGAGGAAAAGCCTTTGGAGCTTTGTGACAGCCGTGCAGCACTGCGCCCGTGATCGGTGAGTATGAGAGAGGGGGGGGAGAGACCAAGAGTGCTGGACATGCTGAGCATGCTCAGTAGAACGTGACAGAATGTGTTAGCTGATTCTGCCGCTTAGCGCATAGCGGCGGAATCCGTCACCATAGACAATCATTAGACACCTTGGCGGATTCCAACGGATTCTGTCGATGTGCGTTATTTTAACGACCCAAAAAACACTACAAGTAGCATTCCCACCGCCCGACGCTGTGTCAAAATAACGACTCAGCGTCATCCAGCGGATGCAACGCAGACACTTGCGTTATAGTATGTCAATACAAGTCTATGGAGAATAGCGCAGTGCGTTAACGGACTGCGCTATTCTCCATAGTGGCGGATTGTGCTGAACGCAACTGTGAAAGCACCCTTACCCCACACGATGGGGGCACATGTCAGGATGGTGGTTGCACCATGATGGGGGGACATACCAGCATTGGGCCACGTCACAGCATCAGCATATTTTTACTTAACTTTACACGGTTCATGGCCTTCTTTCATTACAAGCCATGGACATCATTAAAAATTAGACTCATCTATTAAAACTGTTCCTTGTGTTGTTTGTCATTTTAAAACCAATAAACAATTATAAGAATACTAAATTAAACCTAACCCATCCAGTAAATTCATTACCTTATTATTCAATCTGCTAACCTACATACACATTCTAGACTACCCGATAGGTTAGAATCGGGCCACCTTCTAGTAATGTTATAACTCTGGAACGCTTCAACAGATTTCAGTGTTTCTGACATTTTTCTTTTGTGACATGTTATACTTCATAAAAACAATAAAAGACCCGGGACTCCAATCACGATGCTGCGGTGAACAAATCTATTTAATGGTGGCTCAACAGATGAGTGTAAAATGTGACGTTTCGGTCCACAGGATCTTTTTCAAACATACACTTAGTGCTGGAGCCCGGGGAGCTAAGGAGTGCCGTATTTCCCTTACTACTATATTATACTCCATGTTACTCATAAAAGTAGGCCAATATGTTTTATTAAAAACTTGAAATTTGTTGAAAATTTTGCGATTTTCAAATTTTTATGCCTAAAAACCAGAGGTATGTCACACAAAACAGTTAATACATAACATTTCCCACATGTCTATTTTACATCAGCACAATTTTTGATACATTATTTTTTGGGGGTAGGAAGTTAGAAGGGTTAAAACTTTATCAGAGATTTCTCATTATTTGCAACAAAATTTACAAAACCATTTTTTTTAGGGACCACATCACATTTGAAGTGACTTTGACAGGCTTATGTGACAGAAAATACCCAAAAGTGATACCATTCTAAAAACTGCACTCCTCAGAGTGCTCAAAATCACATGCAAGAATTTTATTAACCCTCAAAAAATGTTAATTGATCCCTAAATTTTGCATTTTCAAAATGGTAACAGGAGAAACTGGACCATATGTGCTAGAAATCTACTGTTTGGACACACAGAAGGGTTTGGAAGAGAATGAGCACTATTTGACTTCTTAGACACAAAATTGGCTGGAATCATTAGTCAATGCCATGTTGCATTTGGAGAATCCCGATGTGCCTAAACAGCGGAAACTCTGACAAGTGACCCCATTTTGGAAACCAGACCACTCAAGGAACTTATCTAGATGTGTGGGGAGCACCCTGTGCTTCACAGAATTTTAGAACTTTGAGCTGTGAAAATAAAAAAAAAAAAATCACATTTTCTCTACAAAAAAATGTTTTGTGAGCTCAATTTTTTTTTATTTCAGAAGGGTAACAGGAGAAAATGGACTCTAACATTTGTTGTTCAATTTCTCCTGAGTATACCCCATATGAGGTGGAAAACTACTGTTTGAGCGCACGGCAAAACAAGGAAGGAGCACCATTTGACATTTCAAATGCAAAACTGGCTGGAATCATTAGCGGGTGCCATGTCGCGTTAGGAGATCCCTTGATGTACTTTAACAGCTGAAAACTGCAAAAAAGACCCAATTTTGGAAACTAGACCCCTCAAAGAGCTTATCTAGATGTGTGATGAGCACATTGACGACCAGCATTCAAAGCATTGTAGAATGCTGAGCCATGAAAATGAAGCAAATTGATTTTCCCCACAAAAATGTTGATTGAGCCCCAAAATATTTCATTTTCACAAGGGTAGCAAGAGAAAATGGACCATTAACTTGTGCAATTTCTACTGGGCACATTAGTACCCCATATGTGGTGGGAAACTATTGTTTGGACACACTGCACTCCAAAAGGAAGGAGTGATGTTTTGGAGAGCAGACTTTGATGGAATGGTCTTCAAGCATCCTGACTCATTTGGAGAGCCCCTGATGTACCTAAACAGTAGAAACCCCGACCAAGTGACCCTATTTTAGAAATTAGACACCTCAAGGAACTTACCTATATGTGTGGTGAGCATATTGAACCCCCAAGTGTTTCGAACAATCGTAGAACATTAAGCCATGAAAATCAAGCAAATTGTTTCCACAAAAATATTGCTTGAGCACCAAAATATTTAATTTTCACAAGGAAAGAAAGAGAAAATGGACGCCTAAACTTGTTGTTAAATTTCTTCTGGGTGTGCCGATCCCCCATATGAGTTGGAAAACTACTGTTTGGGCACAGGGCAGGCTAAGAATGGAAGAAATGGCATTTGACTCTTCAAACACAAGATTGACCGGAATCATTAGCGGATGCAATGACATGTTTGGAGAGCATCTGATGTGCCCAAACAATGTACCCCCCACAAGTGACCCCCATTTTGGAAACTAGACCCCTGAAGGAACTTATCTAGATGTGTAGTGAGCACCTTGAGCCCTCAGGTGCTTCCCAGACTTGTGGAACATTGAGCCGTGAAAATTAAACAAATTGTTTTTCCCACAAAAATGTTGCTTGAGCCCAATAGCAATCGAAAATTGACCCCTACATATTTTGTGCAATTTCTTCTGAGGACACCGATATCCTATATGTAGTACGAAACTACTGTTTGGACACGCTGCTGAGCTCCAAAGGCAGGAGTGACGTTTTAGAGTCCAGAGTTTAATGGAATGGTCTTCAGTCCTCATGACGCATTTGAAGAGCCCCTGATGTACCTAAACAGTGTAAACCCGCACAAGTGACCCCCATTTTAGAAACTAGACCCCCTAAAGAAATTTACTAGATGAGTGATGAGCACCGTGAACCCCCATGTGCTTAATAGAATTGAAGAACATTAAGCCATGAAAATGAAACAAATTTGGTTTTCCGACAAAAATGTTGCTTGCCCCAAAATATTTCATTCTCACAAGAGCAGAAAGAGAAAATGAAACCCTAAACTTGTTGTGCAATTTCTCCGGAGTACGCCGATACTCTATATGTGGTGGTAAACTACTGTTTGGACATACTGCCGAGCTACAAAAGGAAGGAATTACATTTTCAGGTGCAGACTTTGATGGAATGGTCTGTGGGCATCATGACGCACTTGGAGAACCCCTGATGTGCCTAAACAGTGGAAACCCCCACAAGTGACCCAATTATGGAAACTATACCCCTGAAAGAACTTACTAGATGTGTGGTGAGCACCTTGAAGTACCAAAACAGTAGAACCCCCCTATAAAGGGACCCTATAATGAAACTGACCAAGGGATTCCTGGTATGTGAATTTTTAATGTAATGGCAAATGTGAATTATGTACAGTATGTCAGGTTGTCATATGGGAGTTGTGTAGAGTGCATGAGAGTGGTATATGTGAGTTGTGTAGAGTATGTCAGGTTGGCATTGTTACGGTTGCCGAGGGGTAGCGAGCATCGGGGAGTGGACCCACTGGGCCATACACTGGACTCTCCTGAAGGAGCTAACTAATAGTGAACCCCAATACAGGTACTGTCTGGTGCAGCAAAATGGGGCCTAAATGCACGACTACCAGGAACCAGTGGAGGTTGGCTCAAACGGACTGGTAAAGTCTCTTAGCACCCTGTGCTGGTGTGCTCAGATTTGGAAGCGCGAAGATGGTAACTCAGACTTGGCAGCACTGAGATAGAGACTAAGAGGTGGCAGCACGGAGATGGTGGCTCAGACGTGGCAGCTCGGAGATGGTGGCTCAGATGTAGCAGCACAGAGATGGTGGCTCAGATGTGACAGCAAGGAGGTGATGGTAGTAAGCAGGCTCTAAGACGAGACACAGGTTAACAACATGCAGCTGAAACTAGGGCAAGGCAAACAGTACTAGACACAGTAGCGTAATGGGACCTGAAAACTAGCAACGCACTATGAGGCCAGGTGGCTCTTGTAAGGGGCTCTTGTAAGGGGAGGGGGTCTTAGATACCTTAAGGTAATAGGTGACCTCATGGATTACATCCAGGTAATGGGACGCCAGCCCTTTAAGAAAGAGGGCATTGCCGTGCGCGCACCCTATGGGCACGGCCTGGAAGCAGGGAGAGCCCGGGGAAAGAGAGGGAAGCGTGGAAGCGCTGAGCAGGTGAGGAGAGGGCGTGTGGCGGTACCACACTGGGGCCAAGACCAAGCGCTATAGACATATCTGAGTTGTGTAAAGTACGTAAGGTTGAGAAATTTGAGTTGTGTAGCAATAAATTTAGTAGGACATGGCTGTGGGGTAGTCTTTGAGACATTGTTTTATACAATACACATGCCAGGTTTGTCTGGGCTGGTGTTACATTGCCAAATGGTATAATAATAATAATTTTATTCATTTATCTAGCGCTATTAATTCCACAGTGATTTACATACATTGTCAACACTGTCCCCACGGGGGCTCAAAATCTAGAGTCCCTATCTGTATGTTTTTGGAGTGTGGGAGGAAACCGGAGAACCCGGAGGAAACCCACGCAAACACAGGGAGAACATAGAAACTCCTTGCAGATAGTGTCCTTGGTGGGATTTGAACCCAGTGCTGCAAGGCTGCAGTGCTAACCACAGTACAGTGCCCATCCTTCTTTATTCTCTTCTGTAACGCACACAGCACTTTTTTTGCAATCTTCCTTTTTTGACCTTTTGAGGGACCTCACCTGGGAAATGTTGTCCTAGTACAACACAAGCACATTCAGTTTCAGATTTACTGGGGCCCGCTCCTTCCTGACCCCCAAACATCAGGGCCTTGATCACTACCTCGTGGAACTGAAGGAAGATGCCGGTCTGACCTGCACACCATGATTTCTGCGCTCAGTACCACGTGTTGTGGTAGCTCGGGTAGAGAAAGATTTGAATAGTGGGATGTTGGTGTAAAAGCTACCAACATACAGGTGATAAATCTGATTCAACAGTGGCTGCACCAAATCCCACACAATTTTCTCACTCACTCCAGGACAGGGGGACATTCAGGGGGTTTAATTTGGGTGTATTTCCCTTCATAAACTCTAAACCTGTGGGTCTACTCTGAGGCACTCTTGCACAGTTTGTAGAGATTAATCCCGTACCTGACCCTGTTACTGGGCAGGTAATGCTGGAACGTGAGCCTGCCCTTGAATTGGATTAGGGACTCATCCATGCAGATCTCTCTTTGGGGAATGTATACTTCAGAAAACTTGCAGCTGAAGTGATTGATGACTGACTTAACTTGGAAAAGTTGATCAAAGTTCGGGTCATCTCAGGTAGTACATTGTACATTATCGTTGTAATGCAAAAAATTGTGAATGGCCTCAAAGTGTGTCCATATCATAGCCATGCGGAATGCTGGAGTGTTTTATAAAGCATCTACACTCTAATATTGGTTAAATTTTGGCTTTTTCACTAACCCATGTGAAGAACCAGGCCCCTGTACTCCATCATCTCCACTGCATATACGATAGTTTAGTAAGAAAATGATGGTGCGGTTGTGGGCAAGAAATTGGTCAGCAGCATTCAAATTTTTCTGGACCACCATAAGATTTACAAAATCATCAGAGAAAAAGACTGAAAAAGTCATTTTCTCTGAGGCCAGTCGTGTAAAATTGGATTCCTGATTGGGCCACAAAATCAGGAATCTGTGGCTCATAATCTTTGGGAGGTGAGGTCCATAGGGGGTTACTAATAGTGGGTTTGGGATCACTAACACTGGGTTGAGGGTCACTAACAGAGGAATAAAGTAAAGTTGGATCCTCTCCTTCACTATCATTGTTGGAGGCAAAGACAGCTTATACTTCCTCCACTGCATATCGTCTTTAGGAGGAACGGGTGTGTGTGAATTAAACAAATTTAATTCAGGTGTGTGTCTGGTGTAAACTTTTATTTGTTAGAAAAGAAGAAAGAAAAAAAGAATAGAAGAAAATAATTTAGAAGGATGAACGTAAAAGTAAAATAAAATTAAAACTAACTAAATGGACGACAGTAGAAACAATTGAATGACCACTACTAATGTACACTAACCAGAATTCTATGCAGTAGAAAAATCTGTAGTACAAGCACTTCAAGATATTTCCACTACAATTACTAAATGGACATCAGTAAAAATACATTACTAAGCGCTCACAACTAAATTACACTAACCGCAATTCTATGTTGTATGTTGTAGAAAAGTACCCGTGTGCTAGGCCCAGGCCCGGAGTTCTCAGGGAACCCTGGGTAATGATCCAGGTGTGGCAACTCAGGTAATTAAAAGAAAATAAATAAAAAATAAAGAAAAAAAGAATAAAGCAGGCGTGCTATACTTACCGAGTCTCTGGCGCGGCTATAACTGCTTCCGGGGCCACTTATTAGCTTCAAACATATTCATTGCTTCCACCACCCAATGGCATTCCTGGCGTCTGTAATTGGTTGCAGTCAGATGTACCCCCAGCCTGCGTGACAGTCTTGTGTGACTGCTTACAATCACAGGCCCTGTCCGTGGGTCTATATGGTGGTGTAAAAATAAATAAAAAAAAAAAAATGGCATAGGTTCACCCTATATTATGATACCTAGCATAGATAAAGCATACAATTACAGGCTGCAGCCCAGAGCCATGCACTTATCTTGGCCGTGTATCAAAATAAAACGAACTGCATGCGGCTTTTTTTAAATTATTTAAATAAATATTTTAATAATTAAATAAATAAATAAAATAAATGGCTTGCAGTTCCCCTCCAATTTTTATACCCCGCCAAGATAAAGTTGGCAGCTGGGGCTAGTATTTCCAGGTTGGGGAGACCCATGGCTTATTGGCCGCCCAGACTAAAAATAGCAGCCACCCTGGATTGTTGCATCCATTAGATACGACAATCCCAGAACTTTACCCGGCTTTTTCCTGACTGCCCTGGTGGGGTGGCAATCAGGGTAAAAACAGGATTAATGACAGCTCACAGCTGCCACTAACCCCTAGATTAATATTGGGAGGCATCTATGAAACCCCCTATGAATTATCTTTAATGAAAATAAATAAAAACTCAAAGCACAGAAAAATCCTTTATTTGAAGTAAAATACAAAAAAACACTGTCTTTCATCCCTTTAATTACCCTCAAAACATCCAGTTCCGACGTATTCCATACAAGGTCCCACAATGAATCCAGCTCTGCTACATCTGAAATGACAAGGTGCGGGCATACAGTAGAACATGACCATCCACTGTGAGCTTCAGGAAGAGAATGAGCTGTGCGATGAGCCGTGACATTACTCAGGTTATTTGCAGCTGGAGGTTCCCGCCAAGCTGCAGCATATTCTAAATTGGGACTGTCCTGAAAATCTAAAGGTGCTGCAAAGGTTCTTCGATTTGCTAACTATTATAGAAAGTTTATTAAAGAATTTTCTGCTATAGCTAGACCCCTGACTGACATGAACAAGAAAAGTACGGACATTTCTGACCGGTCTGACACTGCTTTACTGGAGTTTGACATTTTGAAAAAAATCTTTGCGTCAGCATCGATGCGTCACAGCCCGAAGCGTCACTTCCCTTTACTGTGGAGGTTGACACTTTTGAGGTAGCGGTGTAGGCTGTTTTGTCTCAGGGTCCATCAGTTTGTAAACTTCACCCATGTGCATTCTTTTCTAAAAAATTATTGGTGGCTGAGCAAAATTATGACATTAGTAATAGGGAATTACTATCAAAATAACATTTAAGGAACGGCGACACTTTTTGGAGGGGGGCATTCACCGTGTCACTGTCATTATGGATCAAAAAAATATACTGTATCTCGAGTCAGCAAAGTGCCTTTTTCCAAGACAAGCTCAGTGGTTGTTTTTTTAACAGATTTCATTTTTTTGTCCTGGTTGCAAAAGCAGTAAAGTAGATGTTTTGTCCACTAGTTTTCTGGGGAGGGAACTCTATGAGGAACCTGGGCCTCTCCTGCCGAAGGGAGTAGTGTTGTCAGCACTCAGTACACAGGTTGAGTCTGAGATTGCTGACGCCCAGAATGAGGCACCTTCTGGGGTTGCAGCTAATAAGTATGTTGTGCCACTGATCCTTCACCTTAAGCTTTTGGGGGAGCATCATACCTCTGTCCTGACTGGTCATCCTGGGAAAAAGGGCACACTGGATCTCCTGTTGTGTCATTTTTGGTGGCCCAAAATCCGGAGGGATGTGGTCTCCTATGTATGTGCTTGTACCCCCTGTGCGCAGTCCAAGCCATCACACTCTCTTCCGTCCAGGTGTCTGCTGCCATTAAGTGTACTTAGAATACCTTGGATGGATATTTCCATGGATTTCAAAACAGATCTCCCTCCTTCTGCTGCTAATACAGTTATTTATCTTGTGGTTGACAGGTTTTCCAAAATGTCACGTTTTATTGCCTTGCCATCTCTACTGAAAGCTAAGACATTAGATCAGGTGTTCACAGGTGAGATTGTCAAACTCCATGGTGTCCCATCTGACATTGTCCCTGATAGGGACTGCAATTCATTGCTATTTTCTGGAGGGCAGTATGTTCTCACTTAGGCTATGTGCGCACGTTGCATATTTGCATGCAGTTACGCTGCGATCTGCACCGCAGCATAACTGCATGCGTCCTGTGTCCCCAGCATAATCTATGAAGATTATGCAGGAGATGTGCGCACGTGGCGTATTAGAGTGCAGCGCTTCGGCTGCTGCCCGAAGCGCGCGTTCTAAGAAGTGATATGTCACTTCTTTCCTGCGCTCTGCATGCATCCCCCGCTCTGTCTATGGGAGGGGCTGCACTCAGAGCTCATGGAATCGACTTTTTTTTTTTTTCATTACGGACTCTTTCTGCAGCGATTTGAAGCGCACGTGTGCTCTTCAAATCGCTGCAGAAATTTCTGCAGGGACAAACGCTACGTGCGCACATAGCCTTAGGGATTAAGTTGTCTCACTCATCGACGTTCCATCCACAGTCTAATGGGCAAAAAGTGCGCATGAATCAGAACCTGGAGCAGTATTTGAGCTATTTTGCCTCAGAAAACCAAGAGGAATGGACCTCGTTCCTGCCTCTAGCTGAGTTTGTGATTATTAACCACCCTCACGAGTTCTTTGATGTGTCTTCCATCTTTTGTGTTTATGGTCAACATCCTGAATTCTGTACATTCCTCAAAGGTCAATCTTCTGGGGTACCTGAAGAGGACCAGTTGGGCTCAGCGTTATCGTCTACTTGAAGAAAGGTTCAGCAACATTTGCTTAGCATGGGTTCTAGGTATGTGTGTGGCTGACTGTGGATGTGTGCCCTGTTCACACTGCAGAGTACCCTGTCATTTATCCTGGTCCCCACATATGTCCCCATCTTGGTCCCCATATATCATTCATCCTAGTTCCCATATATCCCCCATCTTTTTACCCTTATCAGCCTTCATCCTGCTCCTCATATGTCATTCATACTAGTCCCCATATAATCAATCATCTTGGTCCCCAAATGCCATTTATCCTGGTAACTAAATAATCTCTCATCGCAGTCCCCATATGTACTTGACTCGCCCACCACAGGGCCTTAGGTGACTCGGTGTGGGGCCGGACTAGTCCAGAGTAGTCAGCGGTGGCGGGGCCCGACTCCGTAACCCTGGTGGAGTCAATTCAAGTGGCGGTATGGATGGGGCTGATGATCAATAATAAAGTTTGTGGAAAATATATTCGTGACGCCACGTGTGGATTGCAGCTATGGAGCCGCCGCTGCTGCATGGGGTCTCCGGGGCTGATGTAATGGCAGCTGGGATGGTTCTGCTCCCCACAGGTGGAGCGGTACCCCGGGGCAACAGTTGCTTGTAAGAGTTTATGATGGTTTTGTGAATGATGTGGCGCAGGGCCGACAGGGCAGTGAAAGGAACAGACACAAACAACAGTCTCTTTACCTTCTTTTCTTTTACTTGGCAACAGTTTAGTCCCGGGAGACCGTCACAGTGGTAAGGGTGATCCGGTCGGCCTGGACGTTCCTGGGGTAATCTCCTTGACCAGTCGAGTAATGAAGCCTACTCCCTGCTCTTTCTCTGCTCCTACAGGACTCTGCAATCTTGGTTTAGCAGTGGCCCTCTTGCTGCTCAGACTTGTGGTATGTCCCTCTCCCCGTGTGGTAGGCTGCGCTGGCCCTCTCTGGTGCTTCTCTTTTGGAGTCCACACCGGGCCCCTGTGATGCAGCTGGACCTTCGGGTTCTTTATTGGGCCAGGGGACCTGCAGTCCTCCTGCCCGTCGGATTCGGCTACCGGGGAAGGGTTTTACACCCTGGCAACCACAGACTCCGACGTCTGATGTTTTGTTGCGTGCTCTTCTGAGGCGAACAGGTTCTGACCCCTCCTCCTCTAGCGTCTTCTCTACGTGCCTCGCTACGTCTCCTGCTTTCCTGGGTTGAGCTAACCTAGCTCCACACCCCAGCTTACAAGACCGTACTACTCAAACTCCTCTCTCCTTGAACTCTTCTCACAGACTAACTAACTCCTCCCCCAGGTCAGAGCTTAAGGGATCCTCCCTGGAACTCCAGGTTTAGAGCTCCCCCTGCTGGCCTGGGAGAGGAACGGTGTTGGATGCTGGTACTTACTGGCCAATAGACTTCCAAAATTATCTCCAGGCTCAGCATTAACCCTTTGGAGGAGGGCAACACTGTTGTGGCAACCAGATGCTGGGGCGCCACATATTCCATTCTATTCCCCATATAATCCCCCAGCCTTGTCCCCATATAATCCCCCTTTCAGGTCCCCATATGTCATCCATCCTGATCCCAATATAATCCCCCATCTTGGTCCCCATATTAGTCTTCACCCTGCTCCTCATATGTTATTCATCCTGGTCCCCATATAATCAATCATCTTGGTCCCCAAATGTCATTCATCCTGGTAACTAAATAATCTCACATCGTAGTCCCCATATGTATTCTATTCTAGTCCCCATAATATGCCCCATCTTGGTCCCCATATATCATCCATATTGGTCCCGATATAATCCCCCAGCCTGGTCCCCATATAATCCCCCATTCAGGTCCCCATATGTCATCCATCTTGGTCCCCATAAAATCCCCCAGCCTAGTCCCCATATAATCCCCCATTCAGGTCCCCATATGTCATCCATCCTGGTCCCAATATATTCCCCATCTTGGTCCTCATATGTCATTTCTACAGGTTTCTAAATAATCCCCCATCTTGGTTCACATATGTCATCCATCCTGGTGCCTATATAATCCCCCATCTTGGTCCCTATATGTCATCCATCCTGGTCCCCAAATAATACCCCATCTGGGTCCCCTTATGAATAAAATAATGAAACAATATAAAAAAAGATTTTTTTTTACCTGCTGGCCAGCAACATCCTCTTATTGCTTCATTGGCGGCGCGGATGTGATGGCACATGGCATTGACATCGTATACTGGTGAGCCGATGTCATCTGCTGCCTAATAGGCCGACAGCAGATGCCTCCAAAATGCACATTGACGTTAGCTGCGTCTGATAGGCCAGTGGCTATTTTAACTATTGCTGTGCAAGAAGGGTTTCCTGCACAGCGATATATTTCAACTGAATGTGCAACCGATGTACTTACCAGAGGGAAGAAGCTCCCTCTTTACTTTCATCTGCACAATACAATTGCAGTCATCTTGTGCCAATGGTCTCCATTGTGACCGAGCGCCGAATAATAGCAGCAGGGTTACCCAGGTACAATAGCCTGTGACATGCCGCTTGCCTGTTTCTGATTTAGGGTATGTCCACACAATTAGGAGACTCTGCGTTCTAGATGCAGTGTTCTTCATCTTGTGAAAACGCTAGTGTTCTCCACCACAGAAAGCAGCGTCTGTGAGCACAATCAGGATTCTTGGTGCAGCGTTTTTTCGCTGTATTCTCCCACTGAGAACACTCGCACAAGCATAAATTGACATGCAATGTCGTGCAAAAACCAAGCCACATATCAGTTTACACTGTGTAGAAAAGAAGCACAGTGGGCATAAGATTTCTAGAAATTCCATTCAATTTGCTTGTACTGTACAACGCAGCATTTTGGATGCAGCGAAACATGCTGCGTCCAAAATGCTGTTAACACTGATTCTGTGGAAGTACCTAAGTGATCTAATACCCTGCAATGTAAAAGCATTGCAGAGTATTAGATCAGAGATCAGACCAGAGAAAGATGATGTCCCATCCTGAAACTTGGTAAAATAGTTTAAAAAAAGGTTACAACAAATTGTAAAAATATAAAACAAAAATCACAAATTGAAAAACAAAAAAAATATACAAATACATATATTTATGTAAAAAAAAACCAAAAGGTATTGCTACATTGGGAATAATCCGATCTATGAAACGATCACACCCGTTAACCCCTTTTGTGAATGCCGTAAAAAGACAAACATGAATTTTATTTTTTTTATCATACCACCAAAAAGAAATGGAATCAAATGCGATTAAAAAGTCAAATGTAAATAAAAATGATATTGCTGGAATCATCTGACTCATCAGCAGAGACACTATGATTTGGTGAGGGCTGGCAACAAGGACCTGACTGACAATTATTGTATCCCCTGAGGAGTCTGAATGACGAAACGCGTCGGAATGTCATCAGGGTCAGCGTAGGGGTCCAGCTTGAGACCTTAGATGTGGTCCGTCCTTGTTAGGACGGAAGTCCGGGGCAGCAGTTATTTCTTATTTTTTGAACCCAAAGAGTAGTAGGGTCAGTATATGGTGGACGACTCTACTGACTGGGATCAAGAGACTGCATGACCTCACACGAAAAGGGACTGGGTGAGACCATTCCTATTTTAATACCTGAAAATCTACTGTGTATTAATGTCTATTTATGACTGACCACTGTCAGGAAGATGAGTGCACATTGATTTGTTGTTTAGGTATTATTTCTTTTGTTGTGTTTTTTTGTCAATTGGACCATTGTCCTTTGCTCACAGCAATATTACTTTTTGGTTTGTTTGTTTAGTTTTTTTTCCTGTGTTCATTATCTCTTGTGGCCATCACTAGATAGGACCCCTGTTGGGTATGTCCTTTAATAGGCTGACTTAAGTAGCCATGGTGTATTCACCGTAGGTAGTGATGGCTTTATGAGTTTGACTTGTTTGTATTAGAGTAACTAACGTTGCTCTTTTTAGGTCTATATCAATAAAGGTGTATATTTTAATGCTATTTGCTGACTCATCAGCAGAGAAATAAAAAAACTACACCTTTCAGAATAGCCATGCAAAAATGTTTTTTTCTATAAAATTGTTTTTGTGTTAAAGCAGCAAAACATGAAAAAAAAGCTGTGTAAATGTGGTATCACTGTAACCATAAAGACCTGAAGAATAAAGCTGTCTCATCAATTTTACTACAAGGTGAACAGCAAGAAAAAATAATTCCTGAATTGCTTGTTTTTATTCATTCTAACTACCAAAAACTAGATCAAAAAATGTGTCCCAAAAAAGGTACCAATAAATTTGTCCCACAAAAAATGACAGACCCCTACTGATCCCTTCCCCTCTCACCTACTCCAGTCTCTCTCTCCAGTTATCACTACTCACCTAACTAAAATCTTCAATCTCTCTCTCTCTCTTCTGGTATCTTCCCCTCCTCCCTCAAAAACTCTCACCATTATTAAAAAAAAAATTCTATCGACCCATCCTGCACAAACAACTACAGACCAGCCTCCAATCTCCCCTTCATCTCCAAACTCTTGGAGCACCTGTCTATTCTTGCCTCACCTGCTACCTCTCCTCTAACTCTCTTCTAGATCCATTACAGTCTGGCTTCCGCCCCCTACACTCAACAGAAACTGCCCTTGTCAAAGTGATCAATGACCTTCTGACAGCAAAACATAATGGTGACCACTCTCTGCTTATTATTCTTGACCACTCTGCTGCCTTCGACACTGTTGACCACCATCTCCTTCTCTCTAGGCTTCATTCAATTGGCCTTAAGGACACCGCTCTCTCCTGGTTTTCTTCCTATCTTTCTGGCTGCTCATTCAGCGTCTCATTTTCTGGTTCCACATCTGCTCCTCTTCCTCTCACTTTTGCGGTCCCTCAAGGTTCAGTCCTTAGCCCTATTCTCTACTCACTCTACACTGCCCCAATGGGACAGACCATCAGAAAATTTGGCTTCCAGTACCATCTTTATGCTGATAACACACAGCTATACACCTCATCCCCTGACCTCACCCCCAATGTACTACAGAACACCAGTGACCAGCGGCGGACTGGAGTACCTGGGGCCCACCAGGAAAAATCAATCTTGGGGCACACCAGCACCATGCAGTTACCGTACTGTATAGAGCAGGGGTGGGATTCAAATTTTTAACAGGTTCTCTGTAAACCCCGCCCATTTAAAAACCACACCCATTCTGTAACCGCATCCATTCTGTTAGCCACACCCATTTTCACGCAATTTCCTCAACCAAAAAATACAAGTAATTTTAAAGTAAAATCTCCTTCCCCTCCAATACCTGCACTCTCCTGTCCAGCACCAGTTGTTCCAGTCACTGTCACTCTTATTGTATTAAATGATTTTTCTACAGTTTTTAAAAATTATTACTAAAGGAGCCCTGCTAAAATAGGAATGGACGACCTTCCCCATACAGGTCTCATCCCATTATGGCCTCTTTCTTCTGCAGATCCCATCCCATTATGGCCTCTTTCCCCTGCAGATCCCATCCCATTATGGCCTCTTTTCCCCTACACATCCCATCCCATGTGGCTCCTTTCCCCCTACACATCCCATCCCATTATGGCCTCTTTCCCCATACAGATCCCATCCCATTATGGCCTCTTTTCCCCTGCAGATCTCATCCCATTATGGCCTCTTTCCCTTGCAGATCCCATCCCATTATGGCCTCTTTCCCCTGCAGATCCCATCCCATTATGGCCTCTTTCCCATGCAGATCCCATCCCATTATGTCCTCTTTCCCCAGCAGATCCCATCCCATTATGGCCTCTTTCCCCAGCAGATCACATCCCATGTGCTCCTTTTCCCATATAGCTCCCATCTTATGTGGCCCCTCTCCCCATATAGCTGCCATCTTAATGCGGCTCCTCTCCCCATATAGCCACATATAGCTGCCATCTTAATGCGGCTCCTCTCCCCATATAGTTACATATAGCTGCCATCTTATGTGGCCCCTCTCCCCATATAGCCACATATAGCTGCCATCTTATGTGGCCTCTCCCCATATAGCCACATATAGCTCCCATCTTATGTGGCCTCTCCCCATATAACCACATATAGCTGCCATCTTAATGTGGCCCCTCTCCCCATATAGCCACATATAGCTCCCATCTTATGTGGCCTCTCCCCATATAGCCACATATAGCTCCCATCTTATGTGGCCCCTCTCCCCATATAGCCACATATAGCTCCCATCTTATGTGGCCTCTCCCCATAGTCACATATAGCTGCCATCTTAATGTGGCCCCTCTCCCCATATAGCCACAAATAGCTGCCATCTTATGTGGCCCCTCTCCCTGCATCTTTGGCTCACTGAGCGCTTACCTGCTCCAAGCACCGGTGGCCTCTCCTCTGTCTTCCATCCTCCGCGGCTCTCTGCACACTAAGGGTATGTGCGCACTAGGTGTTTTTTGTGCATTTTTGGCTGCAGAAAAACGCACAAAAATGCACCCGCTGTAAAAACGCGATGTGTTTTTACCACGTTTTTGGCTGCGTTTTTGCTCACTGCTTTTTTATGCGTTTTTTATCAGTGAACAATGCCATTAAAGATTGTTGAAAAAAAAGATCTGATGTCATTTCCTTCTTCAATATGTTCTTCATTCTCCACTAGTGTATGCAGGAGAGCAGACAGCTGCAGAACTACAAGGCTCAACATGCTCCATCCAGGACTGTATGCAGGAGTTTTTTGCCCTCCAAAAAAATGACGTGGGCTTCGCCATATTTTTGTATGCTAGCCAGGTACAGCAGGCAGCTATGGGCTGCCCCCAACCCCCAGCTGCCTATTTGTACCCGACTGTGAACCAAAAATATAGGGAAGCCCTTTTTTTTTAATTTCATGAATTTCATTAAATAATTAAAAAAAAATGACGTGGGCTTCGCCATATTTTTGAGTCCAGCCAGGTACAACTAGGCAGCTGGGGATTGGAATCCGCAGTGCAGGGTGCCCAAGCTTTCTGGGCACCCCCTCTGCGAATTGCAGTCCGCAGCCACCCCAGAAAATGGCGCTTTCATAGAAGCGCCATCTTCTGGCGCTGTATCCAACTCTTCCAGCTGCCCTGATGTCGGGTGGCTCGCTGGGTAATAATGGGGTTAGAGCTAGCTGTATATTATCAACTGGCCCTAAGCCCGAAATTCATGGGGTCACGCCAATATCAGACATGGCCACCATGAATTTCTAGTAAAGATAAAAAAAAAAACCACAACACACAGAAAAATATTTTTATTAGAAATAAAACACAACACAATTAGTGACTCCATCTTTATTGAAATAAAGAACCCCCCTCCACAGTAATCCTGGGTCAGGGTCCCGCGCCGTCCAATCCAGATCCAATATCATCTGATTGTTTGCTGGAAGGCAGAGCGATCAGATGATGTGTCAGGATCAAGGATGTGAATTCCATGACACAGCAGCTAATTGTATAAAAGCTGTTTATACAATCAGCTGATGCATCAGTGCAAAAAAAAAAGAAAAAAAACCCACACACTTCTGTGCAGACTCCTGTCAGACCGATCAATGCAGGACCCGGCGGTAATCAGCTGATAAAGTCTCCTGACGGCATCAGCTGATAGTTTAGCCGGCCGGGTAGTAAAAAGCCGGCGTCACCGCTGTCACTATCACTGTCAGCTGATTCCATCAGGTGACCGCATCAAGTGATCAGCGCCAGGTCCTGCAGCTATCGGAGGTGTCCCGGCCGTCTGCACACAGCCGGAGCCGCGGTATCGGGAGCGGACATGGCACCGGGAGGCTGCAGACAGGTGAGTATGAGGGGCCCCTGCTCACTCCCCTGGACCCCGCACCCCCCCTCCGGGGCCCCGTACACCCTTCCTGGACCCCTGCACTCCCCCCCCGGGGCCCCTGCTCGCTCTCCGGGCCCCCGCAACCCCCCCCGGGGCCCCTGCTCGCTCTCCGGGCCCCCGCACTCCCCCCTGGGGCCCCTGCTCGCTCCCCGGGTCCCCGCACCCTCCCCCGGGGCCCCCGCCTTCTATACTCACGTGCTGCTGCAGCCAGTGGGGTGACGCCGGTCCGTCCTCCGCAGCGTGCAGCGCGATGCTGCCAGCACCTGCACAGGAAGGAAGCAGTCATCACTCTGAGACTGCTTCCTCCTGCAGTGTCGCTGCGCAGATGAGTCAGAGCCACGCGGCACTGACAGTGACAGCAGGGAGAGCGGGGAGATCGCTTTCCCTGCTTGCCGCTCCAGAGGGAATGGGATTGTCACTAATCATATCGGCAATGTGCTGATATGATTAGTGAAATTACCGGCCGGGGGGGGCCTCTCACACACATCCATAGGGGCCCAGGGAGGGTAGGGGGCGTGGCCTAGGGGGCGTGGCCATCAATAGCAGGGTCCCACCGGGGATTCTCCCGACCTCCTGGTGGGCCAGTCCGCCCCTGCCAGTGACTGTTTGTCCGTGGTCTCGAACATCATGTCTGCTCTTTTTCTGAAACTTAACTTTTCCAAAACTGAACTACTTCTATTCCCTCTACCTTCTAACCTCTCTGTGTGTGGGACCATGATAACTCCTAAGCAGCAGGCTCTCTGTCTGGGTGTTATACTTGACACCAATCTCTCCTTCACCTCCCATATACAATCTCTTGCCCACTCCTGTCACTTGCACCTCAAGAACATCTCTAGAATCCACCCCTTTGTTACCATGGAAACTAAAAAAATTCACCGGGGCCCTGATCCACTCCTACCTTGACTGCTGCAATTTTCTATTAAATGGTCTCCTTAACTAGACTCTCTCCTCCACAGTCCATCCTTAATGCAGCAGCAAGGGTCACCTATCTGGCTAACCAGTACTTGGATGCTTCTGCTCTGTGCCAGTCATTGGCTGCCCATACATCATAGGATCCAATTCAAATTGTTTGTTCTCACCCACAAAGCTCTTCACAGTGCGGCATGCCCCTACATCTCCACCCTCTTTTCTGTTCATCACCCCATCCATTCTCTATGCTCTGCCAATGACTTTCGACTAACATCCACACTAATCCGAACCTCCCACTCCCGTATCCAAGACTTCTCCCAAGTTGCACTAATCCTCTGGAATGCTCTACCCAAAGAAACCAGGATGATCCACAAATTACTCAACTTCAGACGCTCCCTAAAAACACATCTTTTTAGGGTGGCCTATCACACTCCTTAATCAAATTAAATTCACATAGTTCCTCCACTACTTCTCACAACATAACTCTCCATCAAATTCCACCGCACCCAAAAGCATCTCAAAGATTGACTGACAGTTAAAGGCAGCCTTTATCTACAACCCATTTCTTTCTTTGAGATGGCTGGATTGTCATTATAAATAAGTACCTGTACCTTGTTGCCCCACCCCACCTCATTGTAGATTGTAAGCTCTCACGAGCAGAGTTGTTGCTTTAATTATTTTATTTTCTATAACTATTGCTTGTAAATGAGCCTCTGAATTGTAAAGCGATGCAGAATATGTTGGCGCTATAGAAATAAAGATTATTATTATTATTATTATTATTATAAGCCCTCACATGACTCTGTTGGTAACAATGTAGAAAAATTATAGGTCTTAAAATTTGGCTATGCAAAAAAAAAAAAACTTTGTAAAAAAAACCCGTTTACAGCAGGATAGTTGACGAACCTAAAAAAACATAAATCTGGTATTACTGTAATCAGACTGATCAGAAGAATTAGCTTGTCTAATCAATTATACCGCACTGTGAACGACGTAATAAATAAATAAAACCAATTCTTGACCTGCTGTTGATTTGTCTATTCTTCGTCCCAAAGATTGCATTAAGGATCGGCTCACATTTATCCTGAACTTTGCACTGAGCACTTGCTCTGGTGTTTATGTCGCGGGCGGGGAGGACGCCGCTGCTGCTGGTCACTCGCTAACGTTCGGGTCCGGCGCTGCTGCGGCTGCTGCTGCTTGGTGGCTCGAGCGGTGGGCCGGATCCGGGGACTCGAGCGGCGCCCCTCGCCAGTGAGTGAAAAGGGTGGTTGGTTTGGGGGATTTAGTCTGTGACGCCACCCACGGGTCGTGGTGAAGATGGGCACCACCGCTGCTGGTGACAGGGATCCCGGGAGCGATGGTATGGAGCAGCCGGGATGTTGTTTTCCCCCTCCGTGGGTAGGGGTCGGTGGTCCCGGGGCCCGGTGATGTGACGGGGAGGCAGGGTTGGTGAGGTGCAGGGTTGCAGGGACAGCGCGGCGCGGTGCCGGATGGCACGGATGTACTCACTCAGTAAGAGATGCACAAAGTCCTCGGTAAACCAAACGGCTGGATAGACGGGTCCCGCAGCCGGCTGTAGTGTCTCTCTTCCCGGACAGGTGATGGCGGCTGTCTTTCCCTGCACCTTGATGTACTTGTTTTACTACTATGGATCCCCAACGGTAGTCCGCTCCCCGGTGTATGGATGCCAGAGGAGCCCGTTTGCCCGCAGGCGCTGGCCCTTGGGTCTCTAGCCTTAGGCAGTAGCTGTATACCCTCACGGTGTGGGCGGTTGCCTTCTATCGGGTCTTTGGCTGTTAGGAAACCCCTGGGGTTCCGGTCACACTCGGATTTGACTATTGTCGGCGGCTCCAAGCCTGGTCGGGGTCCAATGGCCCTGCCTGTGTGTGCTGGCTTCACTTCACTTCCCGGTCGGTACCGGCGGGCCAACGCCCGACCCCGGTCCTACGGTTCCGCGTTGCTTCACCACTCCTGCAGACGGCCACCACCGTCTACCAACCTTGCTGTCAGTGCCTGGGCCACAAACTCAGACACCCAAGTGTTTACTCCTCACACCTCAAACTCCAAACTCGTTCTCACATTTTTCCCGCCTCCAGGCCTGTGAACTCCTCGGTGGGTGGGACCAACCGCTTGGCTCTGCCCTACCTGGTGTGGACATCAGACCCTGGAGGGAGGCAACAAGGGTTTTGTTTGGCTAATGTTACTGTCTAATGGGGGTGGGGGTGTTTGTGTGTTACCTGTGATGACCTGGCTAGTCCAGGGCGCCACATTTACATGTAAATCTGTGAAATACTTGATTCAGACATAACCCCTGACAGAAGATTCCCTATAATGTGGCAGATGGAGAAACTGTGGACTCTCTTTCTTTCTATGAGTATAGAGACAAAAAAAGAGGATTTACGACCACAACGCCCAATTGCTAAAAAGTGATGTTTTTTATTGAAACAAGGTAAGTGAAAAGCGGCACAGTTACAAGTTAGAACACAGACAACATAGATTACCGGTATTTTAAAGGGTAAATAACCCACCACTGGCAGTCAAGAAACCAGATTGTTCATGTATGTAATATATACAAGGAAATCATTATATACTTAGAACAAACGCCAGAAATGACTCCAACCAGGAGATGAAAAATAGGCATCACAGGGCCTGAAAAATGTGGTCACCCCGCGGCGATAAGTCCGTTGAAATGTAACAACCTAGCTTGGTATTTTAAACAATTAAAAGGACTATACTGCTAGTTTGGGGGAAAGGACAAGAGGAGGCCCAGACACAGCAGGCTGGTCTGAATATACCGACACAGGAACTGAGACTAAGTAGTCTCTAATGCTGCCATACCTGGAGAGAGAACCGGAGATCCACGTGGTGTCCGTGTCCAGCGTTTAACATGCTTTTTTGATGCAGAAAACATGCGTTTTTGACTTCATAATAAGGGCATGATATGTCCCTTTATTCACACACATAGTCCGACAATTAAATTAATGAAAATCCATAATTTAACGTTATTTTATGCATAAATATTAATACACAGTTATAATTTTAATAAAATTAGCTATTTTGTGTATGATTTAACTCATGATATTTGTCATAATTTTTTTCCGTTTTTTTCAAAGTGTTTGAATGTTTAAACTTTATTTAGCAGTGTATTTGTATTCATAACGCATCTGACTTTAAGCAATGAAAAAGCATGTAAATTGCGGTAAAAACGCAGCTAAAAAGCAGGAAAAACGCAAGCGTATTTATAAAGTTTTTGTGGTCAAAACCAAATTTGACAAAGACAATTTCTGCCAGAGGATGCGTTTAGAACTGCAAGTAACTCAACATATTTTAAATGTTTTTAACCCTTTCACTGCCTTGTGTGGATTCTATGTATGCACAAATTTTTGTACCAATAAAATAATTTTTTGAATTGAACAAAAACGCAGTGGTTGATCCCTATATACAGAAACTCTTTTTCTCCTGTTTTAATTTGCCCTAATTTTGCTGATGGTGATCTCAATAGGGGAAAGGTGCCCCCTAATTCTATAAATTCTAACTCAACGCACATCGCACTGTAACGTTGCACCCCGCTACCTGGGGGTTCCACTCGCTTGCAGCGGTGTGAGGTAGCTTCAACATATGTACACAGTGTCTTTATAAAAATTCCGGCAGTTTATTTAAAAACACTGTCAGTATAAACTGCTCTTAACATAAACGATCCACGTACCGTGGGCATCCAGTCCATTATAAGTCCATAGTGGAAGTTTTATCAACTTCCCCACTATCTGGCTCCTGCCAGCGTACAGATCTAGCCAAGGTTCCTTCCAGCACCCAGGGCCCTGTGCAGACCCCTGTCTGTCTCTCCTCCAGGAGAGATTCGGCCCTACAGCCATGGCCTGGCTGCACTCACCTCAGTCTCAACTCAGACTCAATTTCAGAGCCCTGTGTTCAGCCTCCACACAGGCTGATACACCCAAAGCTCCCTGCTCTGCTCTCACTGTCTCCAGCACACACACTGGAAGTCTAGAGCCAGTCTCTCTCTAGACTGCCCTAGACACACTCCACCCAGGTTCAGAGACAGGATTGCTTTAACCCCTGGAGCTACACCCACAGATGGTAAGGAGTGTGTAATCAGCATCACACACCCTTCCATGGCTCTGTATGTAATGCAATCCTGTGGAACCACAGGTCCCAGCCAACTTCACATTGCAGAGCACCCACGCTTCTGCAAAACATACCGGCCCTTTGTAATACAGCCGGTTGATACTTCACAGCGCACATAGCCTTAACCACAGTTTTGTGCACTTCTGGAAAGGACAAAGCTGAACACTGGCCAGACACAGTACAGGGTAACTCTGCTGCCTCATTATAGTGAATGGATTCATCAGGGTTTTCATTTTAATCACATTATTGCGAGATTTAAATTAAAACCCTGATGTACAGTAAGTGCTTAGTATAGAGCACAGGATAAATGTGATTCAAAAGTTTATGTAAAATATTCCCAATAAAAGCTTCAACTCAGTCCACAAAAAAAACAACAAGTCTCAACTGAGGTCTGTCACCTGTTAAAGGAATACTGGTAACACTACTAGTAACATTACTGGTAACACAAAGGCTTTGGAAAAGTTCTATGGCTCCCCTCAAAAGAAATCCAGCAAACTCTGTGAGCCAAAGTCCAAGTGTCCCTCTCCTTCTGAGTCCCACAGTATGCCTTAACCACATTTATCATCTAAATGTTTGGCATTACTGTAGGGAAGAGATGCTGCTTATTTTAAGGGTTGCATGTCTCTAGAAGCACAAGCTGTGCACAATCTACGGGCAGTACAATGTACTGGGTATTACAATGTATGGTCACTACAATGACAGATTTGCAAATTTCACTCAGCAACATCCATTGTTTCTTGTTTCTGGAAGACACCCACCATGGAGTTAAAACTGTAACTACATCTGTAGATAAATTCCCAGAGTGATGTAATTTCCACAATGGAGTCACTTGGGGGGGAAGGGTGATTCTGCTGTTCTGGCAGTTAAGGTGTCTATATATGGAGTCTGCAAACTATTCTAAGAAAATCTGTGCTCCAAGAGTTAAATAATGCTTCTTCCCTCATGAGAGCTGCCATGTGGCTAAGCAGTACTGTGCAGGCACATGTTGGGTATTGCCACGTTCAGTAAAAATTGTGTGACACATCTTGGTGCCAATTTTACCGATTTCCCCTAATAAATGGGTGGTAAAAATGTAATTTTTTTTTTCCCCACCCAGTGGTGTAAAGTTCTGTATCAATATGATTACTGAATACATAGATGAATTCGCTGAGGGGTGTAGTTTGTAAAATTGGGTCACTTATCAAAGGCTCTTCTCTTCTGGCGCCTCAGGGGCTCTGTCAATGTGATATGGCACCCACAAACCATAACAGCATAATCTGCACTAGAATATGGCACTCCTTATCTTCTGAGCGTTGCACTAAGCCTGGAAAGTAGTACACGATTACGTGTAGTACTTTTACGCACTCAGGAGAATTTGTACAACAAATGATGTGGTCCATTTTCTCCTGTTACCCTTGTAAAATTAAAATTTGGGGACCAAAACACCATGCGGGAAAAATGTGATTCTGGTAAAATTCTGTGAAGCACCTGTGGGCCCAAGGTGCCCACCGTACCTCTACATAAATTCCTTGAGGAAGGGGTGTAGTTTCCAAAATGGAATCACTTGTGGAAGGTTTCCACTGTTTATTGATATCAGGGGCTCTGCAAATGTGACATCCACTATTCATAGCGTCCACTATTTATTCCAGCCATTTTTGCGCTTTAAAGGTCTAATGGCACTCCTTTCCTTCCAAGCCCTGCCATGCCCCCAAAGAGAAGTTTTCCACCATAAACAGGCCCTGACAGAAGTTCTGTCGCTTATCCATGTTATGTAAATAAAAGCTTATAACCTGACTTTAAATTCATCCATTGATTTTATAAATTACTCTTTTGAAAGCTGAAACCCTCCCAAATTTGGTTTAGATTATGAAAATAAAATTGCTGCAAAGCTGAAATATTGATAATTTATTTTCATAACCTTAACCAAACTTGGGAGGGTTTCTGTAAAGTTGGGGTCTGTAATACCACAAAAAATCCTGTAACAAGCTATGTTTGGCTTCAGTGGCTCTGGCAGGACTTGAACACGAACATCTGCCCGGATATCAAACTCCCATATAAATCTATGGGAACCCAAACATTGTGCTTTTAAAAAGGTGATATAATGGATTGGGGTGGCTGCAACGCATGACAATTAGGCTATGTGCCCATGGGACAATGTGCCCGCGGATATTTCTGCAGGTTTGTCTGCAGGTTTACTGCAGCTGCTCCTCGGAATCTGCAGTTATCCATTGCTGTGGGATTCGAGTATTTTTGCTGTGGTAAACCTGCATGACAAGTGTGGAAATACCTGTGGAATCCCGCCCTGTATCTCCATAGTGCAGGAGCGGGAATTCCGCAGATATTTCCGCACGAATAATTGACATGCAGTTACGTGTGGTTGCGGGACATCCGCAGCATTTTCCGCAGCCGCACATACCGCACCATTTATACAGCACTCCCCAAATCCCATACGATAACATGGGGAGTGTCTATCCGCAGGTTTTCCGTGGGAAAATCCGCGGGTACATTGTCCCATGGGCACATAGCCTTATTCTTACCTAGTCTCCCGAGTGGCTGTAATTCTATGTCCGGGTTCGCTCAGTGGTTTATATATTAATATGTTGCTATTTTACTTAGAGGGCACACCATATTTACACATTTTTTATAAGCTGTACACTGACTACTTTACATTGTACAAAGTGTCATATCTTCAGTGTTGTACTGTGAAAAGATACAAAATATTTACACAAATGTGAGAGGTGTACTCACTTTTGTGATCTACTGTAGGTGTTATGATTATTTTATACTATTTCCTTCATCTGGCTAACTTGTAAAGGTTATCCTTTTTATGAATGAGTATGATACCAGAGCGCAGACAGATTCTTACAGACACCAGCCGACCCTTTCTTGATATTGTTTTATGATTCAGTGATGCCACATAATGTGTTACTGATCAATATTGCCAACAATTAAAAATGCATTTAAATAGTGATCAGCCACATCCTTGTACCCTTTATTGTCAAATATAAGAAGGAACCAGATGGAAAAATGAAATAAAACAAGACATACAGGTTTGTATACATGCAACCTCATCTTGGATGTCAAACATCATTTCCTGAGCAACATCTGGACCTTTTCAGTATCAGTAAATGCTTACCTCGGTCAGGGCTCAATCATCGTTTTCATTTTGAATCTATAAACATTTTTTTCCCATAAGCCTATATTATAGCAGGAATATATAGTATATTATTGTTCTTATCTCAGGCCCTGCTCACAGCTGCATTTTATAATTCTGTTTTTCTATTCTATTCTCGGAATGGAGAAACGGAATTCATGTACAGGACTGATGAACCTAAAATAACGGACACCATAATATATACCAGACTGACCCCATCATAATCAGGGGGTCCTTCTTGTCTGAATCTAAGTAGCAGATTTGTCTTCTGCAAAACTTCATAGCACAGAACAGAGAAACATAATTACAAAACGTGTAAACAAAGCCAAACACTATAAAAGGAGAGCTAAAAGGGAATTTCATTATCACTTTTTTATCTTGAACTTTTGACATTTCCATATTTTTTTTAATCTTGTTAAACCATGAGCAATAGAAATCTTTTTATGTAATCATATCATTTTCATCCCAATACTAATGTAATGTAATATGACAAAGTATGTCTTTTTTTCGATAAATTAAATACAGTGATACCTCGGCTTTCGTCGATAATCTGTGAATACAATCAATGAAAACCGAAGCAATTATTTCATATGAATCAATGTAAATTCAATTCATTTGTTTTAGACCCTCTAAAATACATAACAAAAACACATTTTATAGTGAATAAAGATAGTTTAATACTAAAAACAATAAGAAATGAATATAAAATGAATATAAAATGAATATATAATACTAATATAAAGAATAAATACATTTTATCTTACATTTGTTAAATACATTTTGGAAACTGATGAGCGGGGTGACACTCACAAAATGCCACACAGAGAGCCGGAGAATGCATGGGTCACCCTTTGTTGTCACAAAATTAGCAGCATAATCACGTGGGCATGCTGACAAAAACAAATGAAAACCGAGGCAAATTTTCGTGCAAAAAAATCAACGAAAAGTGAAACCAACGATAACCAACGTCATCGAAAACCGAGGTACCACTGTCGTCATTAAAAAAAAGTATATCCCGCATTTAAAAAATACAATGTTTTATGCTGTGGGACATGTTATACTTCCATTGCTCCTTATCCAGCGTTATACGGCTAATCCAGAAGTCCGATTATTCCATGTACGGTTTTTTTTTTAGCAGATTTTGATCAGAGTGTGTTCAGTGTCATCAGTTTTTCTTGTAAAAATCAGACACTTGAATATCCCCATCAACTATCACAGGTACCAGTGCTATATGTAAAAAAAAAATCAGGGCTAGCACTTGTATGCAAATGTAAAAATCGGACATCTACTGCCTCAGTAGGCAGTAATCACTCCTGTGTCACAGAATAATGGGGCTTCTGCTTCCTCCTTCCCTCTGCCTTTGTTTGCTATATTATTTTCATACTTTTTTAGCATAAGACAGGATCACGACAGACAAACATCCCTCTGATCTATTATTGTAAGAGATCTGTTAGGAGACGTTCCCTTGATGAAATTTTGACGCTGATTGTTTTCGCTGTGTAAAGAAAATGCAGCATCTTACAGTTTCAGCAAAGTGGATGGGATTTATATAAATCTCCTGCTGCCTGTGCTTCTTTATTACTCAGCATAACCTGACCTACAGTGCGCGTTTCAAATCCGCAACATGCCAATTTCTCTTGCGGGTACACTGAGCTTTAGGGTACGCTCACACGAGCGTTGAAATCGGACGAGTGCAGTGCGAGAAAATCTCGCATTGCACTCGGACCTATGTTAGTCAATGAAGGAGAGCAGTTGGTTAGCTTTTCTTGTATACAGATTCTGGATGCGAGAAAAGAGGCAACATGCTGCGATTTTCTGCAAGAGCCGTATCCCTCGCACCTATTCAAGTGAATGGGTGCGAGAGATACAACGGACTGCACTCGGATGTTATCCCAGTGCAGTACGATATACGCACAGGCTGACAATGGAGGAGATGGGGGGATTAACCTCTCCCTCTTCTCCACAGCACCCATGTGCCGCCCCTGCAGCGGTCGAACCGCTCGGATCCAGGGGTTGCTGTGGCTCAAGGGTCTCCGGACCCAGGGGGCCAGCGGCCACCACCAATGTAAAGGGGGGTATTTACAGGGGAGTGAGAGTTTGTGACGCCACCCGTGGTTCACGGTAAGGGGAGTGTTGTGCAGATTGGAAGCAGGTGAGAATAGCGTACTCACTCAGACAGTGTTGGTAGTGATGCGACCGCAAAGCAGACTCTGACACAGTAGTAAACCAAGTCTCTGGGTGCCGCTGCCACTTCAGGGAAGCCAATCCGGAAGTCCGCTCCCTTTGGTATTCCTGATGGTCTGTACCTTGCCTCCATGCACTGCATTTTAGTGTTTGTTGAGACCCCTATGCTTGAAACTGTCGGGGTCTCGCTCCCAACTGTTAAGTAGTGAAGCTGTGCTCTCGATGGCTGACACTTGGGATTTGAGTGGGCCGCATAAGCTGGAAAGCCCTATCCCCCTCTTTGTGTTGATGCCTTCGATCTCTGAGCTCTTGGGGAAAGTCCATAAAGAAACTATCCTTCACAGGTGAATTATCAGGTTGCGTGAAGCTACTCCCTGATCTAGGGTCCAGTACCCTGCCATGCTTTTGGTCCGGTTTGGTTACTAAGTACTCCGGTGTCCGTCGTTCCCCAAAACTAAGCCTGGCACCTTTCTCCAGTACCCTGCAACCGGGTCTCCGACTCCTTCAGTCCCAGACCACCATCTGCAACCTAGCCAAAAGTCCCCAGGGAGCTCCAACTCCCAGCTCCTCACTCTTTGGAAGCTACTACTCAACTGACTCTAAGCTCTGCTCTGCTCTCCACTTCCTCCCTCACTGACTTCCTCCGTCTCACCAGTCTGCCTGCCCCCTAGGCGAGTGGCCCTGTTCCAGCTAGACCACGCACTGGTGTGCCTGACAGGGTGTGGTGTGAGGTGTGACTAGGATTTGAATGCTGATGGAGCAATACTAAAAGTTATGATCCCAGAACCATGGTGGGTTGAGTCCTGCACCAGGAGGAAAGAGGGTGCAGTACCCTGTGTCGCCCTGACTAGTTCAGGGGCGTCACATTCCCCCTTGGTTAAACGTAGCTCGTCCCTGAGCTACGGACACCCAGAGGTTTATTTTTGTTTTTAACTGAAAGAGAAAAAGAAGTAACATTTTTAATTCAACAATTTCTCATCCCACACAGGGGAGGCACATCACTTAAATGTTGCATAAAAACTCTCAGTGTTCACATTATAAGAACCATGGGAACGCTACCGGTTGTAGCGGTAGTTGGTGGCTTAGCCTACTCCGCTGTAGCCCCTTCCTGCGACAGTCCATTCCCATTGTCCCTCTCCCTTCAACCCCCCCACCCAAACAACCTGTACCCGCCGCTTCCTACTTGGGGTTCGTGACGGGATTGAAGTTTTGGAGGTGTAAAAGACGACTCTGTAACTGTCCTGAGTAACCTGATAGCCATTACCCTTTTGAGCCAACCTCCACCAAGGGTCCCTAGTACCGTCTACCAGTGCCGCACCGTTCCAGACCCTGATGGCCTTTTTACCTTTAACAAAGCATGGATAAAGGTTCAACAAGGATGACACAGTCTATCTGGAGCATTATCTCTCCTGTCACCCTCCACTGAGGACCCTGCAACCAGTCCCCGACGGCCTTCCCCTCTCAGAATACTGGAGAACGTTCAACAAGGGTGACAGGTCCACACAACCATTTTCAAACTTTTAACACACCTGCTGGTAGATATCCTGGTTCAGCTACCGCTGCTGCATACAGATTCCTGCGGCCCCGGCAGCTACCGGGCGGCCGCGCAGTTGTGGAACCGACATCTTAACAGGCTTCACCTCCGCTACAGTGGGTAAAGAAACCGGCTGGTCCGTAGTCAGAATAGCAGAGTCCGGGTGCCGAGATAGGGGCGCGGTGATGCGGCCGGGTCTGGTCGGGCCGATGATGGGACTGGATGCATTGCGGCCTGGTCTGGTGGTGAGGCTGGAGGCGTCACAGCTTGCTCACTTTCAACTGGGGCTGGGGGTTCCGCTGCCGGTGTTGGGGGTAGCGGCTCGGTGTCCACCGAGGGTGAGGGTGGCGGTGGCTGGGTGCTTGCGGTGGCTGGGGGCAGACCGGATCCCGCGGCCGGGTAGGCCGGGTCAACCAGGACTGGGTAGCTGCTTACCCGCTCCATACGTGGGACCTCCATCTGACGGGCCCGCACCGCTGTCACAAACCACCGGGGGGGTCACTCAGAAATCCCCCGCGCTGGCTACCAGTACGTCACAATCGGGGGGTAACAAGTGGGGGTCACCCCTCCTTTATACCTCCCGACCGACAGACAGAGCACGTGACGCGCTCTCTAGCGCCCCTCTTATAGTCAGGCCAATTATGGAATTGCCCGACAATAAGCAAGGAGGCCGCTATACTACTTATGCCGATTATTGAAGGGTCCCCGGTGAGAGTAAGGTATATATTCCCCCGACCTCCGCGGGCGGAATATATAAAATCTCCCCGAATCTCACTGGCCTCCCCACAATAATCCTTGGCACAATTCGCTGCCACCAACCGCTTCACGGTAACTATTAGCCGAACACACAGACGTGGGATTCAAGATCGAGATAACAGAACAGCCCAAGATTAATTATATAATTTAATCAGCCTAAAGCACACTAGAAACTACAATATATACAATAGGGAATCTACAGAATATACATATGTCAGAGTACAGTTACAATCAAAGCATGGGTTACAAACAGGCATACACAGTTCCAGCAGTTACCTTGTTGCGTCTGGCCACAGGGGGGCGCTGTACCCAGGTTTCTAGGATCCTTCCCACAGATGTTTCCTACAAGTGCCCCCAGCGAAAAGAACCCTGGAAAATGGCCGAAGTAGGGTTATCAACCTGGACAAGTCCAGGTCCCCTCCTACCTTCGTGACCTCACAGGGAGCACTGCTCCACCCCTGGCTTGAGTTATGGACAATATCCCAACATGGAATATGGGCCATAACTTTGCCTGGGAGCGTCGTAGGCGGACGCCAACGCTCTCGCTGTGACAGTTATGAATTTAGCTACAGAACGAGGGGACTCATGACCTGTCTGCCAGTTCCCCATTGGCTGATATCACGCCTGGGGCATTTCCCAATGTCCTGCTCCCATAAAAAGGGTGTGCCGGCATCGTCCGCATGCAGAGACACCATTTTTATGGTTGCCATATTTATCGGAAATATGGCTTGCGAGATATGAACCATTTTTTACTGGAGTCGTTCTGTCTGGCTATTTCCATAGCCTTGCTAATGAGATACAACTCTTGTTACAGGGTGACGGCAGGGAGTCATCCTGTGTCCATTGTTCCCACACCACCTCATTTCCATATCACAGGACATGGCCATGGAGGTGTAAGTGGAACACTGAGAACAAGAAGGGAGGGGGCACTGCCAGGGAGTGATGAGGGATTATGACTGGAGTCATAATTCATCTTCATATCCCGGGATTTGCCTCACACCTCCCCCCTTTTGAGGGCGCTAGGGGGCAGCACACTCCGGTGTTCCCCCGTGCGCCCGTCCGCGACCTCTCCTTGTCGGGACAGCCCGTCTGCGTTACCGTGGTCACGGCCCCTTTTGTGGCGAATGGTGAAGTTGTATTGCTGGAGCGCAAGACTCCATCGCAACAATCGCCCATTCGTCCCAGAGACGGTGTGCAACCAGCTGAGGGGATTGTGGTCCGTCTCCACGATGAAGTGGCGCCCGTATAGATAGGGTTGCAGACGCTGCAGGGCCCACACTATGGCCAGGCACTCCTTCTCCATCGTGGAATAGGCAACTTCCCTTGGTAACAGCTTCCTGCTCAGGTACAAGACTGGGTGCTCTTGGCTCGCAGAGTCCACCTGGCTGAGCACCGCACCGAGGCCGAAGTCACTGGCGTCGGTCTGTACTACAAACGGCCGCGTGAAGTCGGCTGCCTGTAGCACGGGCAGGCTGGACAGGGCGTCCTTTAGGGCCCGGAAGGCTGTCTCGCAGTCCATTGTCCAATCGACTGCAGAGGGCAGCTTCTTCTTGGTGAGGTCCGTCAAGGGCTTTGCCAGGCTACTATAGCATGGAACAAACCTCCTATAGTACCCAGCGGTCCCCAAGAAGGACATCACCTGCTTCTTGGTCCTGGGGGTGGGCCAGGATGCGATGGCTTCCACTTTCTCAGGCTCGGGCTTCAGTGTTCTCCCACCTACCCGGTGACCGAGGTACTGGACCTCGCTCATGGCCAGCTGACACTTTCCCGGCTTGATGGTCAAACCGGCCCGGTGGATCCGCCTGAGCACCTGTGCTAGATGCTCTAGGTGGTCCTCCCAGGTGGGACTGAAGACGGCAATGTCATCCAGGTACGCGGCCGCGTACCCTTCAAGTCCCTTGAGCAGGGTGTTGACCATCCGCTGGAAAGTGGCAGGGGCATTCCTCATCCCGAATGGCATCACCGTGGACTCGTACAGTCCAAATGGGGTAATAAAGGCAGAGCGTTCCCTGGCCTTGCGAGTCAGGGGGACCTGCCAATATCCCCGGCTCAGATCCATGATGGTCAGGTACTGAGCCCCGGCCAACTGATCGAGCAGGTCATCGATGCGTGGCATTGGGTACGCATCGGCGACCGTGACCGCATTGAGCCCCCTGTAGTCCACGCAGAACCGAGTGGTTCGGTCCTTCTTAGGGACGAGGACTACAGGCGAGGCCCAAGCGCTGTTGGATGCCTGGATCACCCCCAGCTTCAGCATCTCGTCAATCTCCTGGCGCATGTGTTGCTGCACCTCCAGGGAGACCCGATATGCTGAACGCCGGATCGGGGGATGATCCCCAGTGTCCACGTGATGGACAGCCAAGTTAGTCCTTCCGGGCTGGTTGGTAAACAACCCCCGGAAGGGGTGTAGGGTGGCCCACAGCTGGGACCGTTGGTCTTCCAAGAGCTGGTGGCCAACCTCCACATCCTCAATGGATCCGCCTGCCCTAACCTGGGCTAGCATATCCAAGAGGGTTTCCGCTTCTCCCTCCTCGGGCAAGTTGCACACGGGGAGCGCACATGCCTCCCGCTCATGATGTGCCTTCATCATGTTCACATGGAAGGGCTTCCGCCTTCCACGGGCAGGGTCCAGGGTGACCAGGTACGTCACAGGGTTGAGCTGCTGGTACACGAGGTATGGGCCTTCCCAGGCTGCCTGAAGCTTGTCCTGTGGTACGGGGACCAGTACCCACACCTTTTGACCCACTTGGTAGGTCCTCTCACAAGCGCTCTGGTCGTACCAACGCTTCTGATCGGCCTGGGCTTGAGCCATATTGTCGTGTACCAGTTGCGTCAAGGCCTGCATTTTGTCCCGGAAGCGCATGACATACTCGATAACCGACACTCCAGGGGTGGCCAAATCCCCTTCCCAAGCCTCTTTCACCAGAGCCAGGGGGCCCCGCACACGTCGCCCATACAGGAGCTCAAACGGTGAGAATCCTGTTGAGGCCTGTGGAACCTCCCGGTAAGCAAATAACAGGTGTGGGAGATACCGCTCCCAGTCACGCCCATGGGAGTCGACCAACATCTTAAGCATCTGCTTTAAGGTGCCATTGAACCGCTCGCACAGGCCATTAGTCTGTGGATGGTACGGGCTGGCCACCAGATGTCGCACCTGGACCTGCTTACAGAGGGCCTCCATCAGCTGGGACATGAATTGGGTCCCCCGGTCAGTGAGCATTTCCTGGGGAAAACCCACTCGGGAGAAAATCTCCAGCAATGCGGTGGCCACCTTGTCAGCCCGAATGGACGACAAGGCCACTGCTTCTGGGTACCGGGTGGCATAGTCCACTACCGTCAGTATGAAGCGTTTCCCGGAGCTGCTGGGGATGGCCAGCGGGCCGACCAGATCCACAGCCACCCTCCTGAAAGGCTCATCGATGATGGGCAGAGATACCAGTGGGGCTTTGGGGCGTGGCCCCGCCTTCCCCACTCTCTGACAGGTTTCACACGAACGGCAGTAGGCAGCCACATCGGCCCCCATTTTTGGCCAGTAGAAATGCTGGTTTAACCTGGCCTTGGTCTTAGCGATCCCTAGGTGTCCGGCCATCGGAATCTCATGTGCGATCCGCAACAACTCCGTCCGGAACGGATAGGGTACCACCAACTGTCGGTCCCTGGGCCACGCCTCCGGTGAACCCTGCTGGACCGTGGCCCGGTACAGCCGTCCTTGGTCCCAGACCACTCGCTCCGGGTCCGAGTCCGAGGGAGGCTGTGCCGCCTGCTCCTTAAGAGCTTTCAGGCTGTCGTCAGCTTCTAACGCTGCCTGAAACCCCTGACTAGATGTGGCCAGAATCGACGAGACTGTCACATCTTCAGTCAGTACCCCGGGACCTGTGTCCTGGCCTCCACCTGACTCGGCTGCCACTTGGTCAGAAGGGGAAGAGCTATCGGACCTCCGGGAGGCCCCTTGGCTTCCAGCACTCCCACTGCGGGTGACAGCGGCCACAGCCGCTGCGACCGTGGGTCGTGCCTGCTCCTCCTCCGTTCCTGACCAAGTCGCCGGTTCAGGCAGGCCTACCTGGCTTCCTGACACCCCGGTTGTGGGGGAACCATGCACCGAGATCTTACCTGGGAGCACTTCCGCTCCTGGACCGGCCCCAATCTCACCTGCCTGTTCCCCTCCTGCAGCAACAGAACCCCGGTGTGAAATCTCTGGGGACCCCACATTTGCTGTGGTAGCCCCCACCCCACACACTGGTCCTCCCCCTGCAGCACCCTGCTCTCTGCTTATCCCTGCAGAGGGCAACATATCCCAGCTCACAGGCTGGTTACTTGTAGAGGCATTGTCACACCTTTCTCTGACCCCCTCCCCTCCTGTCACAGCTGCAGCTGCGTGTGTGTCTATGGTGTCTATGCAAGCAGAAATATCAGAGTTCACTCCCTCCTCCCTTACATCATTCATAGATAACACATTAACATTGTCAGGAGTCATGTCAGTACTGGCTGAAGGTTCAGCCCTTGGGGGGGGCCCAAACTGGGAGGTTATCTGCCCCAAATCTGTCCCATGTAGCACGTTTGCAGGGATCCGATCAGTTACCCCCACCTCCCTCACCCCTCGCCCTGCGCCCCAGTCCACATAAATGTCAGCAACAGGCAGCGCCGGGTCAGTGCCTCCAATCCCGGAGACAGCGAGGGTTTTTCCAGGGATCAAGTCTTGGGGGGACACCATCTCAGGCCGCACCAGAGTCACCTCCGAGGCGCTGTCTCGCAGTCCTATGGTCACAGACCGGCCGACGGTGACAGGTTGGAAGCTGTCCAGGGACCTACCACCACCCCCACCCACACAATACACCTTGGGCGGCCCTTGGGACGGGGACGGAGCCGGGGCCTTGGGACGCTGAGGGCACATGGCCTTGAAGTGTCCAGGTAGGTTGCACTGGTGGCACCGTCTTGGTTCCGCCACGGGCCTGGAGAGGGGAGTTGAGGGGGACACCCCCTGCAGTCTAGGGGCAGGTGGGGCAGTCGCAGAATTCATCTTACCCCCTCTCCAGGTGCTGCTGGTGGCCGCTCTCCTGGCCTCAGGGGCCCGGTTGTTGGTGTAGTCATCGGCAAGGGCAGCTGTAGCCGTGGACCCCTTTGGCTTCTGGTCTCGGATGAACTGGCGGAGATCCTCAGGGCAGTTCCACAAGAGTTGCTCCGTGATGAACAAGTCCAGGATCTCCGGTCCGGTGGAAAGCTGCAGGCCTTGGGTCCAGTGGTCGGCAGCTCGGGCAAGTGCCCGCCGGTGGTCAGCCCAGGAGTCCTTTGGTCCCTTCTGCAGGGTCCGGAACTTCTTGCGGTAGGACTCCGGAGTGAGGTTGTACTGTTGGATCAGGGCCCGCTTGATGGTGTCGTAGCCCTGATCTGCCTCAGCAGGCCAGTCCCCAAGGATATCCAGGGCCTTACCCCTTAAACGGGGGGTCAGGTATTTGGCCCACTGGTCCTTGTCCAGATGGTGCTGCAGGCAAGTCCGTTCAAAAACAGTCAAGAAAGAGTCCAAGTCTCCATCCTTCTCCAGCACTGGGAAGTCCTCAACACGGACCTTTGGAAGTTTGGTGTCTCGAAGGTCACATGTGGCTGATGAGGGCCGGAGCTGAGCTAGCTGCAGCTGGTAGTCACGGTCTGCCTGTCGCTCTCGCTCTCGCTCTTCACGCGCTGCCTGCCGCTCTCGCTCCGCAGCCTCACGCTCTGCGTGCCGCTCCGCAGCCTCAGCGTCACGCGCTGCCTGCCGCTCTGCCCTGCGCTCTGCCAGGAGTTCCTTGTAGCCCTTCTGGTCTCCAGCCTGGAGAAGGGCCATAGCCATTTGAAGAAGGCTATCCGAGCCTCCCAGGCTCGGTGGAATGGCACGTGGTGATCTGCGGCCCGCTGCGGAGCCTGGTGATTCACTGTCCATTGCAGAGCGGAGGGCTGGCATCTGGCTCGTTGAGGACCCTTGGGTGAGCTGCTCCTCATCTTGTCCAGCAGTGCCAGGTTGTGCAATGTCCTCTGCAGAGCTGTTTTCTGGCGTCGAGCTCCTGGAGGACTCGTGGGCAACCTCCTCATTACTGTCCACAGCACCGTTCTCCCTCTCTTCGGCTCCTGCTTTAGCATTGGCCAGTTGCCTAGCTCTGCTCCTGGTGCCATCAGCCATTCTTGCAGACTTTTGGTCACTGACACAGAACTGACACCTGATGCCTCCACACACCTTACAGTATCTGCACTCTGACACTCTAGTGTTGAGCTAGTCTGAAGACCCCAGCAGCCACAGCTGCTGCAGGCAGTCTTTAGTGTCTGGGAGTATGGGTCTCACACTCACACACACTATTATCTCGATCCCACCGCTATGCCACCAATATGTCACAAACCACCGGGGGGGTCACTCAGAAATCCCCCGCGCTGGCTACCAGTACGTCACAATCGGGGGGTAACAAGTGGGGGTCACCCCTCCTTTATACCTCCCGACCGACAGACAGAGCACGTGACGCGCTCTCTAGCGCCCCTCTTATAGTCAGGCCAATTATGGAATTGCCCGACAATAAGCAAGGAGGCCGCTATACTACTTATGCCGATTATTGAAGGGTCCCCGGTGAGAGTAAGGTATATATTCCCCCGACCTCCGCGGGCGGAATATATAAAATCTCCCCGAATCTCACTGGCCTCCCCACAATAATCCTTGGCACAATTCGCTGCCACCAACCGCTTCACGGTAACTATTAGCCGAACACACAGACGTGGGATTCAAGATCGAGATAACAGAACAGCCCAAGATTAATTATATAATTTAATCAGCCTAAAGCACACTAGAAACTACAATATATACAATAGGGAATCTACAGAATATACATATGTCAGAGTACAGTTACAATCAAAGCATGGGTTACAAACAGGCATACACAGTTCCAGCAGTTACCTTGTTGCGTCTGGCCACAGGGGGGCGCTGTACCCAGGTTTCTAGGATCCTTCCCACAGATGTTTCCTACACGTGCCCCCAGCGAAAAGAACCCTGGAAAATGGCCGAAGTAGGGTTATCAACCTGGACAAGTCCAGGTCCCCTCCTACCTTCGTGACCTCACAGGGAGCACTGCTCCACCCCTGGCTTGAGTTATGGACAATATCCCAACATGGAATATGGGCCATAACTTTGCCTGGGAGCGTCGTAGGCGGACGCCAACGCTCTCATTGTGACAGTTATGAATTTAGCTACAGAACGAGGGGACTCATGACCTGTCTGCCAGTTCCCCATTGGCTGATATCACGCCTGGGGCATTTCCCAATGTCCTGCTCCCATAAAAAGGGTGTGCCGGCATCGTCCGCATGCAGAGACACCATTTTTATGGTTGCCATATTTATCGGAAATATGGCTTGCGAGATATGAACCATTTTTTACTGGAGTCGTTCTGTCTGGCTATTTCCATAGCCTTGCTAATGAGATACAACTCTTGTTACAGGGTGACGGCAGGGAGTCATCCTGTGTCCATTGTTCCCACACCACCTCATTTCCATATCACAGGACATGGCCATGGAGGTGTAAGTGGAACACTGAGAACAAGAAGGGAGGGGGCACTGCCAGGGAGTGATGAGGGATTATGACTGGAGTCATAATTCATCTTCATATCCCGGGATTTGCCTCACAACCGCCATAGCCAAACTCCTCATCTCTTCCCTCCAATGGTCCAGGATGTAGAGGAACTGCGTCCGCATCCTCCTGCAGAGCTGCTCGGTCTCTTGTTTGATCCAGGTTGTGGTCCCAGGAGTAGCGCGCTCTGGTGACCAGTCCCTTGCTGCCGTCATCTTGCCTCTGTGGTGTCCAGGAACTTTATGGGCACAGTCCTGGCGTCCCTGCTCCACTTCCGCTGCTACATCCCGTCACGCCCCCTTGGTTTTCGGCAGCCAGCTCTCCAGCTTCGGGCTGCACTCTCAGCACAAGGGGTGAAGCTTCTGCTTCGTGCTCTTTTCGTCGGGAAGATGGCGTTTAGGCGTCAAAGATGGCGGAAAATGGCAGGAACGGGATTTTGACACCACAGCTTGGATTTTTAAGGCGCACGTCACCCAGGTTAGTGGGCCCAGTCTGAATCCTGTTCGTGATGCCAGAAATTTGAGGTGTGCCGCCCCTGCAGCGGTCGAACTGCTCGGATCCGGGGGTTGCTGTGGCTCGAGGGTCTCCGGACCCGGGGGCTTGCGGTCACTTCAAATGTAAAGGGGGGTATTTACAGGGGAGTGAGAGTTTGTGACGCCACCCGTGGTTCACGGTAAGGGGAGTGTTGTGCAGATTGGAAGCAGGGGAGAATAGCGTACTCACTCAGACAGTGTTGGTAGTGATGCGACCGCAAAGCAGACTCTGACACAGTAGTAAACCAAGTCTCTGGGTGCCGCTGCCACTTCAGGGAAGCCAATCCGGAAGTCCGCTCCCTTTGGTATTGCTGATGGTCTGCACCTTGCCTCCATGCACTGCATTTTAGTGTTTGTTGAGACCCCTATGCTTGAAACTGTCGGGGTCCCGCTCCCCACTGTTAAGTAGTGAAGCTGTGCTCTCGATGGCTGACACTTGGGATTTGAGTGGGCCGCATAAGCTGGAAAGCCCTATCCCCCTCTTTGTGTTGATGCCTTCGATCTCTGAGCTCTTGGGGAAAGTCCATAAAGAAACTATCCTTCACAGGTGAATTATCAGGTTGCGTGAAGCTACTCCCTGATCTAGGGTCTAGTACCCTGCCGTGCTTTTGGTCCGGTTTGGTTACTAAGTACTCCGGTGTCCGTCGTTCCCCAAAACTAAGCCTGGCACCTTTCTCCAGTACCCTGCAACCGGGTCTCCGACTCCTTCAGTCCCAGACCACCATCTGCAACCTAGCCAAAAGTCCCCAGGGAGCTCCAACTCCCAGCTCCTCACTCTTTGGAAGCTACTACTCAACTGACTCTAAGCTCTGCTCTGCTCTCCACTTCCTCCCTCACTGACTTCCTCCCTCTCACCAGTCTGCCTGCCCCCTAGGCGAGTGGCCCTGTTCCAGCTAGACCACGCACTGGTGTGCCTGACAGGGTGTGGTGTGAGGTGTGACTAGGATTTGAATGCTGATGGAGCAATACTAAAAGTTATGATCCCAGAACCTTGGTGGGTTGAGTCCTGCACCAGGAGGAAAGAGGGTGCAGTACCCTGTGACGCCCTGACTAGTTCAGGGGCGTCACATTCCCCCTTGGTTAAACGTAGCTCGTCCCTGAGCTACGGACACCCAGAGGTTTATTTTTGTTTTTAACTGAAAGAGAAAAAGAAGTAACATTTTTAATTCAACAATTTCTCATCCCACACAGGGGAGGCACATCACTTAAATGTTGCATAAAAACTCTCAGTGTTCACATTATTAGAACCATGGGAACGCTACCGGTTGTAGCGATAGTCGGTGGCTTAGCCTACTCCGCTGCAGCCCCTTCCTGCGACAGTCCATTCCCATTGTCCCTCTCCCTTCAACCCCCCACCCAAACAACCTGTACCCGCCGCTTCCTACTTGGGGTTCGTGACGGGATTGAAGTTTTGGAGGTGTAAAAGACGACTCTGTAACTGTCCTGAGTAACCTGATAGCCATTACCCTTTTGAGCCAACCTCCACCAAGGGTCCCTAGTACCATCTACCAGTGCCGCACCGTTCCAGACCCTGATGGCCTTTTTACCTTTAACAAAGCATGGATAAAGGTTCAACAAGGATGACACAGTCTATCTGGAGCATTATCTCTCCTGTCACCCTCCACTGAGGACCCTGCAACCAGTCCCCAACGGCCTTCCCCTCTCAGAACACTGGAGAACGTTCAACAAGGGTGACAGGTCCACACAACCATTTTCAAACTTTTAACACACCTGCTGGTAGCTATCCTGGTTCAGCTACCGCTGCTGCATACAGATTCCTGCGGCCCCGGCAGCTACCGGGCGGCCGCGCAGTTGTGGAACCGGCATCTTAACAGGCTTCACCTCCGCTACAGTGGGTAAAGAAACCGGCTGGTCCGTAGTCAGAATAGCAGAGTCCGGGTGCCGAGATAGGGGCGCGGTGATGCGGCCGGGTCTGGTCGGGCCGATGATGGGACTGGATGCATTGCGGCCTGGTCTGGTGGTGAGGCTGGAGGCGTCACAGCTTGCTCACTTTCAACTGGGGCTGGGGGTTCCGCTGCCGGTGTTGGGGGTAGCGGCTCGGCGTCCACCGAGGGTGAGGGTGGCGGTGGCTGGGTGCTTGCGGTGGCTGGGGGCAGACCGGATCCCGCGGCCGGGTAGGCCAGGTCAACCAGGACTGGGTAGCTGCTTACCCGCTCCATACGTGGGACCTCCATCTCACGGGCTCACACCGCCATAGCCAAACTCCTCATCTCTTCCCTCTAATGGTCCAGGATGTAGAGGAACTGCGTCCGCATCCTCCTGCAGAGCTGCTCGGTCTCTTGTTTGATCCAGGTTGCGGTCCCAGGAGTAGCGCGCTCTGCTGACCAGTCCCTTGCTGCCGCCATCTTGCCTCTGTGCTGTCCAGGAACTTTATGGGCACAGTCCTGGCGTCCCTGCTCCACTTCCGCTGCTACATCCCATCACGCCCCCTTGGTTTCGGCAGCCAGCTCTCCAGCTTCGGGCTGCGCTCTCAGCACAAGGGGTGAAGCTTCTGCTTCATGCTCTTTTCGTCGGGAAGATGGCGTTTAGGCGTCAAAGATGGCGGAAAATGGCGGGAACGGGATTTTGACACCACAGCTTGGATTTTTAAGGCGCACGTCACCCAGGTTAGTGGGCCCAGTCTGAATCCTGTTCGCGATGCCAGAAATTTGAGGTGTGCCGCCCCTGCAGCGGTCGAACTGCTCGGATCCGGGGGTTGCTGTGGCTCGAGGGTCTCCGGACCCGGGGGCTTGCGGCCACTTCAAATGTAAAGGGGGGTATTTACAGGGGAGTGAGAGTTTGTGACGCCACCCGTGGTTCGCGGTAAGGGGAGTACCGTCGTTGCCGATTGGGAGTACCCGGGGGAGATGCAGTGGGGCAGCCAGTAGACGTTCCCTCCATGGGTAGGGGAAGCCCCGGGACTCTGGATGATGGGGGGTGTAGGGAAGCATGGTGCAGATTGGAAGCAGGGGAGGACAGTGTACTCACTCAGACAGTGTTGGTAGTGATGCGACTGCAAAGCAGACTCTGACACAGTAGTACACCCAGTCTCTGGGTGCCGCTGCCACTTCAGGGGAGCCTGTCCAGGAGTCCGCTCCCTTTGGTAGTGCTGATAGTCTGTTCCTTGCCTCCGTGCACTGTATTTTAGTGTTTGTTGTGACCCCTATGCTTGAAGCTGTCGGGGTCCCGCTCCCCACTGTTAAATAGTGAACTGTGCTCTCGATGGCTGACACTTGGGATTTCAGTGGGCCGCATAAGCTGGAAAGCCCTATCCCCCTCTTTGTGTTGATGCCTTCGATCTCTGAGCTCTTGGGGAAAGTCCATAAAGAAACTATCCTCCACAGGTGAATATCAGGTTGTGTGAAGCTACTCCCTCATCTAGGGTCCAGTACCCTGCCCTGCTTTCGGTCCGGTTCAGTTACTAAGTACTCCGGTGTCCGCCGTTCCCCAAAACTAAGCCTGGCACCTTACTCCAGTACCCTGCAACCGGGTCTCCGACTCCTTCGGTCCCAGACCACCGTCCGCGACCTAGCCAAAAGTCCCCAGGGAGCTCCAACTCCCAACTTCTCACTCTTTGGGAGCTACTACTCAACTGACTCTAAGCTCTGCTCTCCACTTCCTCCCACACTGACTTCCTCCCTCCCTCCAGTCTGCCTAACCCCTCGGCGAGTGGCCCTGTTTCAGCTAGACCACGCACTGGTGTGCCTGACAGGGTGTGGTGTGAGGTGTGACTAGGATTTGAATGCTGATGGAGCAATACCAAAAGTTAGGATCCCAGAACCATGGATGGTTCCTGCACCAGGAGGAAAGAGGGTGCAGTACCCTGTGACACCCTGACTAGTTCAGAGGCGTTACACAACCGCCCTCAGCTTCACAGCTGTGACCCGATTGCAAGATCGGGTCACAGTCGCATGATACTCAGCTCACGCTCGCAGAAGAGCCTGAGACGGGAGTCATTAGCATATCGCATCCGATGCTCTCACATCAGATGCCATGCGCTAGTGCGAGTTCAGCCTTATGTGCAGACTTGCATTATATGGAGAAAATCTGCAGGTGAAAAACACTCATATATTTTTAGAGTATATCCACAGCAGAAATGCATCAAATCCGCATGTAATCCGCACCAAATTATATCAATAATGTTTTTTGTTAAAGCCAAATACAAGGAAGTTTCTAAAACAAAGCCATTTATTTAATGAATGACACAAAAAAACCACAGCGTTGAAAATGCGTGTTAAAAAAAGTGAATAAAATTGCTATGGAAAAACGCAAGTAACCTAATTTACATAATAGGTGCAGAAATTTTGCAATATCAAATACTCACCATAAGATTATCGTGGGAGCGTAGGCTATAAGCTCCTATTTAGAACAGAAGCCTGACCTGCAGTACGAGCCAATGCTGCTGCAAGCTGAAAGGACAGGTACAAAGAAAAGTCCTGAAATCCTGAGGACTAAAGATTATTACATTGCAGAAGCCTATAGACAATTATTACACACCGCCTATCAGGCCATCTCACAAGATCCCATATTCAAATGTTGAAATCATTTGTGATCCTTTTTACATAAGAATGTTGAATTAGGTATGATTTCAAAGAAAACAGGAGAAAAATAATTTCCCATTTATTCTTGTAAACCTAAGTGGTATTTGTGACGACACAGACTTTTTCAATGTGTGTCGTGGGTTAAATTTCTTACATTAGCCAGACGTATTGTTCTTCTGTGTGTTAACTCATGTTTGCTAAACTATTGTTTCTCCAGACCCTTCCAAGCAATCATTGTAATGTAGTTGTGTATTGCTAATCTAATCTAAATTACCTCAGTGGCCATTGTCTAGTCTGTGAATTCCAGACTACATGTAGATATCCTCAGTCTTTCTATCCACATCATTTAAATGAACATTATCCATGCAGCTTGAAATCCATCCAATAAGAGAAGCAACCTTGTACAACCAATCCGCTAAGGGCACAGTATATCCGAAGGGAAGACTATGGCTATAAAAAGGGACTTCTTTAAGTCACCAGTTGTTGATGGATTTTGCATGATCCAGTCTAAGCTCTTAGGAGCTGGCTAGAGGATCAGAACCAGGATACCTTGTGGACTCGGTCTAGGGACTTTGGCTCCGACTAGAGGAACACTTGGCTACATGACTTAAAACCAGAGACTACTTAAGGAGGGAACCCAGGTTGGGACAATCCAGTCACCTGGTACAGACTTTGCAGACCTCAGCCAGCTTCCTAAATCTGGCGTTATTCTTTTCTCAGTGGGTGCCCGCCGAAAGCGGGGTGCTGCTGGATTGGAGTAAATAGCCCTGGAACCTCTGAGGCATAGACATTCTAAATCCCTGGTGAGCCAGCGGAAGGGTGAGACTCTGTTGCCTGTTATATTTGTGTGTTTTGCTGGTTATGTGCCGTTAATATTTTGGGGATCCAATAAAGTCTTAATATTGTGATTCCCTCACCCTGTGTTGTCTGAGTAGTGTTCCGCCCACGGTTAAGGAGGTCGTGCGTTCAGTTGGGATGAGCACCGAGCCACGCTGTCTTTCTAAAGGTGGCCGGGCCAGCGGACAAGGGCACCCACTGAGCCCCGTGTGTCCACAGTATTTTCTGCCAAAAATACAGACATCAAGTGTACCGCCCCCATGGAAGCAGCAGAGTTGCTCGGTATGATTATTCAGCATTTTTTTTTCTTTTTATAAAACATTATGTACCGCCCCCACATCAGCGGCCGAGCCGCTCGGATCTGGAGCCGCGGTGGCTCGAGGGGGTCTCCGGATCTGGGGGGTCCACAAGGTCACTCTAATTAAAAGAAAAGGGGGAAGTATCTACAAAAAGGGGAGGTTAGGAAGTTTGTGACGCCACTCACGGTGCGTGGTAATGTGAGGGACCACCGCTTCTGTTGGGGAGTCCGGTGACGGTGGTGTAGCAGCCGGATGTTTAACCCCTCCATGGGTACGGGGTTTGTGTCCCGGGGCCCTTTGGATGGTTGGTGCTTGGGGTGCTGTTGGGGATAGGAAAAGGGTTTTCCAGTCTACTCACTCAGTCCAGGAATAACAACACTGACAGCTTGTAAACCAGAGTTCTGAGCACCACTGCAGCTTGAAGGGAGCACGCTTGAGTCCGTGGCCTTGGTGTTGCTGTTACCTGTGGCCCTTTCCTTGGCACCTCTCTATTTGGACCCTCAGGTATAAAACTCTTCGGGTCCCGCTCACCTGTATGGCTAACGGAGTGAGCTTGCTCTCAGGGTTCACGCATAGGATTTCTTTGGACTTTATTGGGAAAGTCCTATCCCATCGGTGCGCTAGTACTCCGATTTTGGAGCGGGTTGGGGATGAATCATGAAGTCTTCACCCCCATTGGGTAAATTACCGGAACGCGTGAAGCTACTTTCCGGCCTGGGGTCCACGTACCCCATCGTGCCCTGGCCCCTTCCCGATGATAGCTCAAGGCTGCCGGCTGCCCTCCTCGGCAGTCCGTGCCCCTTGACACAATCCCCTGCGACCGGGGTTCCAGCTCCTACCAGGCCCAGACCAACGTCTGCCACCCATTAACTACAGGAGCCCTGCTCCAGGCCGGTGACCTCTCCCTCTGAGAGAGTCACCTCATCCTGCTTCCTCTTCTTCTCCTCCGCTCTCCTCTCTCCACTCTCTTCTCTCTCCCTCTCTCTACTGTCACTTTCTCACTTTCCCCTTACCAACCCCCCATATGGGCGGTCCTATTGCCTTTAGGCCCCCAAATGGTGTGTCTGGTGGGTACAGTGTAAAGTGTGTACCGCCCTGTGTTCGGCAGCTGAGCCGCTCGGATCCGGACCTTCAGTGGGTGGCTCGAGGGTCTCCGGACCCAAGGGTCTCGCGGTCACTTCAACTAAAAGGGGGGTTGTGGTTTGGGGACGTAGATGTACGGCCGGAGCCGTGTTAAGTTCGTGACGCCACCCACGGGATGTGGTGAAGGTGAACACCACCGCTGCAGTTACGGGGCACCTGGGGGAGATGTTTGGCAGCAAGTTGTTAACCCCTCCGTGGGCAGGGATGGTGGCCCGTTGGGGGTTGTTTGGCGGTGCAGGGAGATGGACGACTGGAGGGTACTGTTGTACTCACTATTAGTAAACACATGAGTCTCTGGTAAACCAAGGTGATGGTGGTCGGTGCCCGCAGCCGGCTGTAGTCTGGTCCCCCACCTGGTTGGTGGTCTCTGTCTTTCTCCCGCACCTGTGTTAGATGGTGGACTGCCTGTGCTTGCAACTTCAGGAGTCCGCTCCCGGCTTGTTGTTGCCTAAGGAGCCCTTTGCCCACAGACGCAGGCCTCTGGGATCTCTGAGCCGTGGTGGTGGCTGCTTATCCCCGTCGTTGGGTTGTTGCCTTCAGTCGGGACTTTGGGTGGGACAGGACCTCTAGTCCTGGCTGCAATCAGATAATTAGCTAGCCCCCAGTATCTTCTGGACCTAGCTTCAGGGTCTGAGTACCCCCCTTTGTGCTCCGGTTTCCGAGTTGGTTACCCGAGTCGGTACCGGCGGGCTACAACCCTGTCCCGGTCCACCTCGGTTCCACCGAGCCGTCTTCCCGGCTCCTGCAGACGGAGACTGCCATCTGCCTCCTAGCCAAAGGTACCAGGGCTCCTACCCTGGCACCTGCTCAAATTGGGTTTTTCTCCTCTGCTGAAGCCCACACACCTCTCCAACTTGAACTCTGAAACTGGACTGTTTACTTTCCTGCTCCAGGCTCTCTGAACTTCTCGGTGGGCGTCTTCCAACTGCCTGGTTCCGCCCCCTGGTGTGTCCATCAAGCCCTGAGGGGGGTGACTAGATTTTAATGGTTGGCTGATGACACCTTGTTAGGGGACTGGTGTAATGCGGGGCTCTATCTGTGACTACCTGGCTGGTCCAGGGCATCACAAGTGTTTCTAGGATTTTGATTGGCTAAGCTGTTAGCAACACCAAAGGACCAGGACCCGTAACCAAGGAGGAGTGGATACTGTGCAGAAGGGCAGATTGCACAATACCCTGTGACGACCTGATAGGCCAGAGCGTCACAATTACTATTCCCTATAATACAAGAAAAATAACAAACTATTGAAAACAATAAAAGAAAACACAGATCCTCACTCTAACTTTTGCAATTTTAAATGGCCAGGTTCCACTGACTTGGGTGCCTATAATCGACGGCGGCGGCTGGCAGGACCTGCTCATTAACCATGGCAAGCCGCTTCACATCCAGGGCATACCAACCCCGCTCTCCCCAATGCCGAGTATATGACTCCACTTCTCCCGGTTCTAGATTGCGGCCCGGGTGCTCTCTCAGGAGATGTTCCTCTATATCTCGCCTGGAGACAAACACCTCCTCCTGAAGGCCTGCTTCCATCAGAAACCCCCATCCTCTGTTGGGGTCAAAATGCCTCACATGGCCCTTACGCCGTGGCCCTCTGACGTGGAAGGTGGCCCTCCTCAGATGCTCTTTCTCTCTCTGAGCACGGGCAACAATCTCCCATCCATTGGTGTCGTTCCCAGTAGGGGACCTCAGCGTCTGGCCTCGCCTCCCTTGCATGGCATGGGTTTTAGCTGTATTTCTGCGGCCCCAACAGCCACTGGGATGCAGTGCTTTGGCGGAGCCGGTGACTCTTTATGCTCCGCCGTCGCTACTCCATGAGGGAAGACCGACTGCTCTGCAGCCGGTGGTGCAGAGTCCGGGTGCTCCGTCTCTATGTACGGGCCCGGTGATGCGGCCGGGTCTGGTCAGGCCAGTTTCAGTGTGACCGCTGACGTGACCTGATAGGGTGACGGGGCCGGGAGCTCCGCAGCTGGTTCTTCATAGATCGGGGCTGAAAGCTCCGCTGCCGGGGTTGGAATGGGCAGCTCGGCGTCCGCCGAGGACAGGGGTGGTAGTTGTAAGGTGGTTGCCGTAATCGGCGGACCGAATCCCACAGCCACATCGGCCGGATTAATGGAATCAACTGGGACTGGGTTTCCGCTTACCCGCTCTTCACATGGGATTTCGATCTCACGGGCTCGCACCGCCATTACCAGGCTCCTCATCTCTTCCCTCCAGTGGTATAGTATGAAGAGGAATTGCGTCCGCATCCTCCTGCAGAGCTGCTCCGTTTCTTGTTCTATCCAGGTCGCGGTCCCGGGAGCAGCACGCTCCGGTGACCAGTCTCGCGCAGCCGCCATCTTTCCTCTGCGGGGTCCAGGAACGTTATGGTGTCCCTGCTTCTCTTTCGCCGTTACATGCCGTCACGCCCCCTCGATTTTCGCCCACCACTCATTTCTCTGCTGTGGCCCTCTGGGAACTTCCGGTTCCGGGCTGACTCTCAGGACGAAGGGCGGGGCTTCAGCTTTGCGCGCTTTTGGTCGGGAAGACGGCGTTTTGGCACCAAAAGATGGCGGAAGATGGCGGAAATGGCAGGAAATGGGACTCTTGACTCACGGTTTGGATTTTCAAGGCGCAGGTCACTCAGTTAAGTGGGTTCTGCTCATATCCTGTTCGTGACGACAAGTTTTTCGAGGTGTACCGCCCCCGTGGAAGCAGCCGAGCTGCTCGGATCTGGGTTCGCTGTGGCTCGAGGGTCTCCGGACCTGGGGGTCATATGGCCACTCAAATGAAAAGGGGGGTATTTATAGGGGTGTTATAGTTCGGGACGCCACCCGTGGTGTGTGGTAATTGGGAGTACCACCGCTGCTATTGGGAGTACCCGGGGATGATGGAACGGGGGCAGCAAGGTGTTGTAACCCTCCACGGGTAGGGGGTGCCCCAGTGCTCGGTGAGGGCGATGCCGTGGGGATGCAGAGGTCACTCTCATACTCACTCAGTTCATAAGCAGACACCGACAACCGGGTAAACCAAGTCTCTGGGTACCGCTGCCGCTGAGGGGAGCTCGTCCGGGTCCCGTCCATAAGTGATGCTGCCTGGTGATCCGTGACCTGCCTCCTGGCACTTAGTTTAGACTTCAACTTGATGGCGTGGAACTAGCCGGGCCCCGCTCCCTACTATGGCTAAGTATGGGAGCTTGCTCTCAGGGCTCACGCTTGGGATTTTCTGGACCGTTTTGGTTGGAAAGTACTATCCCCCTCGTTGCGCTAATGCCTGATTCTGGAGCGGGTGGGAACGGATCGTAAAGGCTCCGTTCTCCTCATGTGAATTGTTGGGTTGCCTGAAGCTACTCCCCGACCTAGGGTCCATGTACCCCGTCGTGCCTTCGGTCCCGGACTGGTGACAGGGCTAGGCTGTCGGCTGTACTCCTCGACGGATCCGTGCACCTCGCCACAATCCCCTGCGACCGGGGGTCCGGCTTCTCTAGGCCCAGACCACCGTCTGCAACCTAGGCAGTTAATTTGTGAGTCACCACTCCCGACTTCCTCTATGCTCCTCTCAGCTTGAGGCCTACTTCCAACTCCTTCTCCACCCACAGACAGACTTAACTCCCTACACACCTCACCTCCCCTCTATGATCTCTATGTGGGCGACTCTATTCCTCTCAAGCCGTCCACTGGTGTGTCAGGTGGGTGTGGTGCAGGGTGTATCTAGGATTTGATTTGCTGTTGGAGGCAACACCACTTAAGTAGGGACCCAGAACCAAGAGGGAGGCGGAACACTTCACGGAAGGGCAGCTTGTGCAGTACCCTGTGACAACCTGATAGTCCAGGGGCGTCACACAAGTACAGCACCATCCGGTCAGCCTATAATATCGGGCGTAGGATTGATCACTGAACCTCTGTCCCAATGTTTGGATTGGCTACTCACACCATTGTTGGGGGACACACATTCCTTTTTAAAGGACATTGCATTTTGACATGCTCTCCAAGAGACTGAATGGCGGGAAAGCTGTAACTTGACATAAGTAGATGTAGAGACTATACACTCGTATTCCACAAGGTAGAGGTATTCATTTAATAAGACAGCTTTTAAACTCGATTGGAAAAAATGGAAAATAAGTGGATTTTATTTGTAAGTTGCTAGATTTTCTATTGACTTCAATTCAACCATGGACACAGCAAAGTGCAGCAGCTCGGCTAATGAGAGCGAGACACAGCAGCGGACAGACATTGGTGCAACTTGTGCAGCCGAACGGGAACCCAAGGGTTGAGTGGCCTCTCCCAGCACCATGGTAATAAGCACATGAAGGGTCCATACACTAGTCCTGCACAGGGGCCCTTTTCTGTCTGTGTCCACCCCTGGCCAAACATGTATGAGTATGGCCACCTCTCCATTTATTGGTGGTCCGAGGACCCGTTATGGAGATGCGTACTGGCTCCGTGAATATGCCAGCCCAAGACATGTACGTTTATGGTCACCTATCCAGTTATTGGTGGTCCAGGGACCCCATTATGGAGATGAGTGCTGGCCCCCTGAATATGCCAGCCCTAGACACGTACGTGTATGGTCACCTATCCAGACATTGGTGGTCCGGGAACCCCATTATGGAGATGAGTGCTGGCCCCGTTTATATGCCAGCCCCAGAAATGAACTTGTATGGCTCCCTCTCCATTCATTGGTGGTCCAGGGACACCATTATGGAGATCAGTGCTGGCTACGTCAATATGCCAGCCCCAGACATGTACATGTATGACCCCTCTCCATTCATTGGTGGTCCGGGAACCCCATTATGGAGATCAGTGCTGGCCCCGTCAATATGCCAGCCCCAGAAATGAACTTGTATGGCCCCCTCTCCATTCATTGGTGGTCCAGGGATCCCATTATGGAGATCAGTGCTGGCTACGTCAATGTGCCAGCCCCAGACATGTACATGTATGTGTCGCGGGCTGAGGGGCCGTGCTCGCTACGCTCGGGTCCAGGGCTGCTGCTGCTCGGTAGCTCGAGCGGTGGGCCGGACCCGGGGACTTGAGCAGCGCTCCTCGTCCACGAGTGAAAAGGGGGTGGTTTGTTTGGGGAGATAGTCCGTGACGCCACCCACGGGTCGTGGTGATAATGGGCACCACTGCTGCTGGTGACGGGGCTCCCGGGAGCGATGGCAGGGAGCAGCTAGGATGTTGGTTACCCCTCCGTGAGTAGGGGTTGGTTATCCCGGGGCCCGGTGGTGGTACGGGGAGTCTCTGGTAAACCAAACGGCTGGATGGACGGGTCCTGCAGCCGGCTGCAGTGTCTTTGCTCTCCCCGGACAGGTTGATGGTGGCTGTCTTTCCCTGCACCGCTGTAAGATGTATTGACTCCAATGGTTTTCCAACGGTAGTCCGCTCCCCGGCGTGTATGTGCCGAAGGAGCCCGTTTTGCCCGCAGGCGCTGGACCTTGGATTTCTAGCCTATGGTGGTGGCTCTTTATCCTCCCTGTGTGGACGGTTGCCTTCTATCGGGTCTTGGATGTTAGGGAACCCCTGGGGTTCCGGTCACTATCGGATTTGACCGTTGTCGGCGGCTCCTAGCCAGGTCGGGGTCTGATGGCCCTGCCTTTGTGCCTACGGTTCCGCGGACTTGCACCACCTCCTGCAGACGGCCACCACCGTCTGCTGACATTGCTGACAGTGCCTGGGCTCCTACCCAGACACTAGCAGTTTCTGTCCTCTCACTTTCAACTCCAACTCGAATCTCCTGCTTTTTCCCTCCTCCAGGCCTGTGAACTCCTCGGTGGGTGGGGCCAACCGCCTGGCTCCGCCCCACCTGGTGTGGACATCAGACCCTGGAGGAGGCAACAAGGATTTTGTTTGACTGATGTTGACTATCCAGGGGAGGGGGTTGTGTGATGTTATGTCTGTGACTACCTGGCTAGTCCAGGGCGTCACATATGACCCCCTCTCCATTCATTGGTGGTCCGGGAACCCCATTATGGAGATCAGTGCTGACTACGTCAATAGCGTCAGCCCCAGACATGTACATGTATGACCCCTCTCCATTCTTTGGTGGTTAGGGGACCCCATTATGGAGATGAGTGCTGGCCCAGTGAATATGTTAGTCCCAGACATATAAGTGTATGTCCAGCTCTCCATTCATTGGTGGTCCTGGGACCCCATTATGGAGATGAGTGCTGACCTCGTGAAGATGCCAGCAGCCATAATAAATCTTTAATACATGTGACTGAGGCCATTCTCCCTCGTGTGATGCCGGATAGTCGGTGACCGGGCCCGCAGGTGAGCTCGCATTTATGCCTTATTCTCTTGGAGATGATTTCTACTTTTCTTGTCACTTTCAGAGTTGATGATGTGAAGGTTTTCTGACAATCTGTTATATTTTCCACTTTTCTGGGGACACCAGTGACCTAAAGACAGGGCCGGATTATAGGCGGGGCAGGCGGGGCTGGAGCCCAGGGGCCCCCACCAAAAGAGCTTCTAAGGGGGCCCCCACCATACTTGGCACTAGGCACCTGTCAGCATTTTTTTTTTCACACCCTCTCCCCCTCCGTAAAGACAGTCTAATAAATCAGCTGTGTTTTCGGAGGGGGGGGGGGCACCGCTATTTATTTGCATCTGCGTCTTTAAGACGCAAAAACAAACTGCGGGCACAGGACGCTGATTGACCTCGGAAGTACCAGCGGCCGCTTGAACTTCCGGGGTCAGAGGTGTGCTAATGCTCTCTGCTATGTTCTGCGGCCGTATCTAGAAGCAGGGGCACGGTGTGGTGGGCCGCTGTCTGCTGTCCCCGCTGCGCTCCTTACATGCCAGGCACACTAGCAGGAGCAGGAGGCAGCGCGCTGTGCCGGCTCTGCTGTGTGCCGGCTCTGCTGTGTGCCGGCTCTGCTGTGTGCCGGCATGTACACTGCAGAGGAGCGCAGCAGAGCCGATGACCGCAGCTTCCTGTTTCCGTTCCTATTCAAATGTATTTGCGTCTTTCAGACGTAAATACATTTGAACAGCGCGCCGGGACTGGGCCCCGCCCCCGACGTGCAGCAACGTGATGAGATCAGCACCTTGCTGACGTCATCACAGTGCTGCCGGCGCCACACTGGGGACATGAGGAAGCGAGCGCTCCATGAAGGAGCTGAAGAGACAGGTGTAATTAATGGGGATGAGTGAGGAGGGGCTGAGGACACAACGGGGAACATTTGTGAAGGAACACAGCTCTGTGACAGGCAGAGGAGGAGTACTGTATTCCGAGGGAGGGGGGGGAGGCAGGAGTGTGTAGGGATGGAGCAGTGTAATTTGTGTGTGTAGGGGGTGATGAGGGTTGTATTGTGTGTGGGGGGAGGGGTAATGGAGGGTGCATTGTATTGTGTGTGGAGGGAGGGGTAATGGAGGGTGCACTGTATTGTGTGTGGGGGGGAGGGGTAATGGAGGGTGTATTGTGTGTGGGGGGAGAGGTCATGAGGGGTGCAGTGTTTGTGTGTGGGGAGAGGTAATGAGGGGTGCATTGTATTGTGTGTGTGTGTGTGTGTGTGTGTGGGGAGAGGGGTAATGGGGGGTGCATTGTATTGTGTGTGGGGAGAGGGGTAATGGGGGGTGCATTGTATTGTGTGTGGGGAGAGGGGTAATGGGGGGTGCATTGTATTGTGTGTGGGGAGAGGGGTAATGGGGGGTGCATTGTATTGTGTGTGGGGAGAGGTAATGAGGGGTGCATTGTATTGTGTGTGTGTGTGTGTGGGGAGAGGGGTAATGGGGGATGCATTGTATTGTGTGTGGGGAGAGGGGTAATGGGGGGTGCATTGTATTGTGTGTGGGGAGAGGGGTAATGGGGGGTGCATTGTATTGTGTGTGGGGAGAGGGGTAATGGGGGGTGCATTGTATTGTGTGTGGGGAGAGGGGTAATGGGGGGTGCATTGTATTGTGTGTGAGGAGAGGGGTAATGTGTGTGGGGGGAGGGGTAATGGGGGTGCATTGTATTGTGTGTGTGTGTGTGTGTAGGGGGAGGGGTAATGGGGGGGTGCATTGTATTGTGTGTGTGTGTGTGTGGGGAGGGGTAATGGGGGGTGCATTGTATTGTGTGTGGGGAGGGGTAATGGAGGGTGAATTGTATTGTGTGTGGGGAGGGGTAATGGAGGGTGCATTGTATTGTGTGTGGGGAGGGGTAATGGAGGGTGCATTGTATTGTGTGTGGGGAGGGGTAATGGGGGGTGCATTGTATTGTGTGTGGGGAGGGGTAATGGGGGGTGCATTGTATTGTGTGTGTGTGTGTGTGTGTGTGGGGAGGGGTAATGGGGGGTGCATTGTATTGTGTGTGTGTGTGTGTGTCTGTAGGGGGTGATGGGGGGTGCATTGTAGTGTGTGTGTGTGTGTGTGTGTGTGTGTGTGTGTCAGAGATGTGTGTGTAAGAAGCAGTACTGTGTGTATATATGAATTAGAGCAGTCTGTGCGCCCCCCCCCAGAACTATATGGGTTCCCCAGAGTGCTGTCACCCATCGCAGTGATGAGTACACCACCAGAGCTGTTTGCCACTCCAGTAACGTCTATGCCCCCTGCCCCTCCTGTAATGTATATATCGTAGCCCCCAGCCCCTCCTGTGATGTATATACAGCAGTGCTGTCAGTGTGCACTCATGTGTGTTAGTGACAGCCATCGTGAAACAGCCACATGTCCTGAAGGAGCTAGACGGAAACAAGCGGGAGAGGTGAGTGAGGCTGCTGGCGACTTCCCCATATTAATACCTGTAAGGGTTCATGCGCACGTAACTGCTGAATATTCTGCAGCGATTTGACAGCACATGTGCGCGTCAAATCGCTGCAGAAACACTGCATAATGGATGCAGTTTTTCTGTACAAAAAAAGCCGATTTCCTGCGCTCTGGCTGCTGCCCCCACCATAGACAGAGCGGGAGCTGCATCCATAGCGCACGGAATAATTGACATGCTCATTTTATGAATGCACGGATTTGGGTCAACATTTTAGCACCCAAATCGCTGCGTTCATAAAAGCAACGTGCGCACGTATCATGCACAATCTACATAGATTGTATAGGGGAAGCAGGACGCATGCATTTACACTGCAGTGCTATACGCAGCGTAAATGCATGGAATTACACAACGTGCGCACGACCCCTAATGCGTCTGTGTCTGCATATATGTCAGTGTATATGACTGTGCATATATTTGTCTGTTTATATGTATTTTTCTGAATTTGTCTTCAAATATGTATATACGCATGCCTGTATGTGTGTGTGTGCGTGTCTGTGTGTGGATGGGGTCCACTGAGACTCTTTCACCCGGAGGCCACAAAACCCTGGAGCCGGCCCTGGCTGCCTTAACATTGGGATCAATAAAAAATATGTGACAAAAGCGGGCTTTACACGCTACAATATATCTAACGATGTCTCGGCGGGGTCACGTCGTAAGTGACGCACATCCGGCATCGTTAGTGATATTGTAGTGTGTGACAGCTACGTGCGACCCTGATTGTGCGTTAAAACGTTGATTGCATACACGTCGTTCATTTTCTAAAAATTGAACGTCTCTTTGTTCATCATTCTTGAGGCAGCACACATCGCTCCATGTGACACCCCGGGAACGATGAACTGCAGCTTACCTGCGTACTGCCGGCAATGCGGAAGGAAGGAGGTGGGCGGGATGTTTACGTCCCGCTCATCTCCGCCCCTCCGCTTCTATTGGCCGGCCGCTGTGTGACGTCCCTTTCACTTCAGGAAGTGGATGTTCGCCGCCCACAGCGAGGTCATTTGGAAGGTAAGTACGTGTGACGGGGGTTAATCGTTTATGCGACACGGGCAACAAATTGCCTGTTCCGCACATACGATGGGGGCGTGTGTGATCGCATACGAGATCGAAATGTGTAAAGCAGCCTTAACTCTACTTTCTGTGTGTAAGTGGACAGCTGTGATTTATCCTGGACTGTATCTGTAGCACTGTAAATCTGAATGTGGCAGAACAGGATAAATGTTCATTGGATTTATATCTAAATGCTACGGTTCGTGCTCTGTTATGGCTAAAAATGTTAACGTTATGGGGCCCCCACCAGATTTTCTGCCCAGGGGCCCCCACCAACCTTAATCCGGCCCTGCCTAAAGCTGTGGATGACTGTGGCACTGATGTGTCAGACGTGCGCTTCCTCACAGAGGCTGACACCTCTCTGCAGCGGTCCGCACTGGTAGTGTACAGTCTGGACCATATGGGAGTCACATGTCATTATGGGAAGTGGCAGGACCAGGGTCTGTGAGTCACAGTGACCCGCATCCTGACCACCTCGGCAGAGAAAGTAGAGCCCTCAGCCGCCGTCACCTAGCAACGTCCCAAGTCGGCATTCGGGCCCCTCCCACGTGACGTCAGCGGGTGAGCAGGACTCCGGGCAGCAGGCACTGAGCTCAGTCCGGGGCCGGAGAAGTGCCCGGGAGCAGCGCGGTGCCGAGCTCAGTACCACACAGCATGGCACAGACCGTCACCCTCAATGGCCCCTCTCCCTGGGGGTTCAGGCTGGTGGGAGGCAAGGACTTCAGCACTCCCCTGACTATATCCCGGGTAAGTGGCATCACTCGCCTCCTTCATAGGTGGGAAAGTGCGGCGGGACAGACACTGCACAGGAGGCTGCGGTGCCCAGCTGGCAGCACCCGCCATAGGCACACACTCGTGGGAAATATTAGTCATTGGTGTCCTACTGACCATTGTCCTTGGCATGGTGCCCTATTTACACCACAGGGCTTTGTCTATTTATATATAGTGAATGTGTATATATATAATACTGTGTATGGATGGAGCCTTGTCCCTATATACACACTATATACATAGTGTATGTGTGTGTATATAATATATGTATGGATGGAGCCTTGTCCCTATATACACACTATATATATAGTGTATGTATGTGTATATAATATATGTATGGACGGAGCAGTGTCCCCATATACACACACTATTTATACTACAGGGCTTTGTCTATATATATATAGTGAATGTGTATATATAATACTGTATATTTATGGATGGAGCCTTGTCCCTATATACACACTATATATATAGTGTATGTATGTGTATATAATATATGTATGGACGGAGCCTTGTCCCTATATACACACTATATATATAGTGTATGTATGTGTATATAATATATGTATGAACGGAGCCTTGTCCCTATATACACACTATATATATAGTGTATGTATGTGTATATAATATATGTATGGACGGAGCAGTGTCCCCATATACACACACTATTTATACTACAGGGCTTTGTCTATATATATAGTGAATGTGTATATATAATACTGTATATGTATGGATGGAGCCTTGTCCCTATATACACACTATATATAGTGTATGTATGTGTATATAATATATGTATGGACGGAGCCTTGTCCCTATATACACACTATATATAGTGTATGTATGTGTATATAATATATGTATGGACGGAGCCTTGTCCCTATATACACACTATATATAGTGTATGTATGTGTATATAATATATGTATGGACGGAGCCTTGTCCCTATATACACACTATATATAGTGTATGTATGTGTATATAATATATGTATGGACGGAGCCTTGTCCCTATATACACACTATATATAGTGTATGTATGTGTATATAATATATGTATGGACGGAGCCTTGTCCCTATATACACACTATATATAGTGTATGTATGTGTATATAATATATGTATGGATGGAGCCTTGTCCCTATATACACACTATATATATAGTGTATGTATGTGTATATAATATATGTATGGACGGAGCCTTGTCCCTATATACACACTATATATAGTGTATGTATGTGTATATAATATATGTATGGACGGAGCCTTGTCCCTATATACACACTATATATAGTGTATGTATGTGTATATAATATATGTATGGACGGAGCCTTGTCCCTATATACACACTATATATAGTGTATGTATGTGTATATAATATATGTATGGACGGAGCCTTGTCCCTATATACACACTATATATAGTGTATGTATGTGTATGTAATATATGTATGGATGGAGCCTTGTCCCTATATACACACTATATATATAGTGTATGTATGTGTATATAATATATGTATGGACGGAGCCTTGTCTCTATATACACACTATATATAGTGTATGTATGTGTATGTAATATATGTATGGATGGAGCCTTGTCCCTATATACACACTATATATATAGTGTATGTATGTGTATATAATATATGTAAGGACGGAGCAGTGTCCCCATATACACACACTATTTATACTACAGGGCTTTGTCTATTTATATATATAGTGAATGTGTATATATATCTTTATTTTACATAGCGCTAACATTCCGCAGCGCTATATATATAATACTGTATATGTATGGACAGAGCCTTGTCCTTATATGCACACTATATATATATGTATATATATAGTGTATATGTGTGTATATAATATATGTATGAACGGAGCGGTGTCCCCATATACACACACTATTTATATATATATATATATATATATATATATATATATATATATATATATATATATATATATATACATAGTGTATGTGTGTGTATATAACATATATATATATATATATATATGGTATATATGGACAGAGCCTTGTCCATATATAAACACTATTTTTATATATATATATATATATATATATATATATATATATATATATATATATATATATACACACACACATAGTGTTTGTGTGTATATATAATAGACGTATGGACGGAGTATTGTCCTTATATACACACATACATTCACTATTTATAAATAAACTGTGCCTGGCAGGCACCTATGATGGGTGGGTGCTTGCTATCTGGGCACCCAGAGCCTGTACATATATACATGTATATGTATGTGACGATGAGCCACGTATTGGTGCCACCAGTGCTGTATTCATACTGATAACAGGCGCAATAGGGTCTAATCGATGGATAAAATGATAAAGGTGAGGGGTATAGGAGCTGCTCACCTTATGGGGTCATTTAGCCCACCACTGAGGAATGAAGGGTTAAACACTGCTGCACAACCCTCAGATTGTGTAGAAAGAGTAGTAGGAGGATAGGAGTAGTAGTCTGCACTGCTTATGTTAGATTCAAGAAATCCAGAGGACGATTTGTCAAGGCGCTTTATTGTCTACATGTTTGGAAGTTGAACCAACATCTTCATCAGAGAGCACAATATTCAGTTTTCTGACAGATTAGGCTGCTTTCACACATCCGGTTTTTGCTCTGCGGCACAATCCGGCACTTTGCAGGAAAATCGCAACCGGCTTTTTTTGCTGCCGGTTGCGATTTTCCTGCATAGACTTTAATTAGTGCCGCATGGCCTTGCGTTCCATCCGGTTTTTGCCGCATGCGGCAGATTTAGCCGATGCGGCGGCCGGATGGAACGTTGCCTAGCACGTTTTTTCGTGCGGCAAAAAAAACCGCATCGCGCCGCATTCGGCCGATGCGGCACATCTCTCAATGCATGCCTATGGCGGCCGGATGCGGCGCGATGCGGCAAAAACCGCATCCGGCCGCCGCATGCGGTTTTTGCCACTGCGCATGCTCAGTAGCATGCCGCAAGCGGCAAAAACCGGACAGGCCGCATGGGAAAAACTTATGCAAAGGATGCGGTGTTTTCACCGCATCCGTTGCATAGCTTGCACAGCCGGATTGAGCCGCAGAGCTCAAGCCGGATGTGTGAAAGTAGCCTTAGAGAGATCTCCATCAGATCAATTACATGTCACCCACCGGGCACCTGTGAACTGTTCTGTAAAATTACATGTGATTTTACTGTGATTAGCCAAAGGTCTGTAATTTGTGATAATAAGACCCTGTTGGGTATGTTGTGTGGCACAATGCCGCACCGCAGCTGCAACGTGGTAGTACACCCCGCTAACAGCATGGATAGATATCTGTATGTGTATGGGCACCCCTAGAAATCATCGTATATGTGTGTGTATATCTGCCTGTCCATTATTTTATATATATATATATATATATTTATTTTTTGTATATATATATATATATATATATACAAATCTATCTACCCATATGCCACTGATCACATGATTGGAGGCTGATATACTGATTGTACACAGGCATGTATGCCGGTCTGAATGTTTGTATGTAGACAAGCATGTATGCAGCCCGGTCTGAATGTTTGTATGTAGACAAGCATGTATGCAGCCCAGTCTGAATGTTTGTATGTAGACAAGCATGTATGCAGCCCAGTCTGAATGTTTGTATGTAGACAAGCATGTATGCAGCCCAGTCTGAATGTTTGTATGTAGACAAGCATGTATGCAGCCCAGTCTGAATGTTTGTATGTAGACAAGCATGTATGCAGCCCAGTCTGAATGTTTGTATGTAGACAAGCATGTATGCAGCCCAGTCTGAATGTTTGTATGTAGACAAGCATGTATGCAGCCCAGTCTGAATGTTTGTATGTAGACAAGCATGTATGCAGCCCAGTCTGAATGCTTGTATGTAGACAAGCATGTATGCAGCCCAGTCTGAATGTTTGTATGTAGACAAGCATGTATGCAGCCCAGTCTGAATGTTTGTATGTAGACAAGCATGTATGCAGCCCAGTCTGAATGTTCGATATCTCCCAGGGCTCCCTCAGATGCAGTTTTTCATGGTTAGAACTCGTACCCATTATACTGTATGGGGCTGTTTACATGTTCGTGTATTTTTGCAAACCTACTTAGACATGTTTGATTTTCATTGTTTTGTGGCAAGTACACGTCAAGCTTGAAAAAATCATTCTGAGGCAACTCGCAGTAAATCATAGACAGATTTGCTGCTTGGTTTTTGTTATCCAGTAAAATACCACCTTGCAGATGCAATTGGTGAACACAGCTTTAAAGCACCACTACAACACTTTAATTTTTTTTTATCACTGCTGACGTGGCACTTTGAATATGAGGTCTCTGCCCCGGTATTATACTTACCTTTCACCTTTTACTTACGTCGCTCTGGTCCTGTCGTGCCATCTTGTGACTATAACCCCTGACTGGCCAAAAGTCACAAGCTCCCAGTGCAAGTCTATGAGAGCCAGAACAAGGCCAGAACAAGGTTCTCATAGACTAGTATTGAGTTTTGACCTCCGACGTTATAAAACACTGAAGGTACCGGCAGGTCACAAATCACTGGAGGCCAACCGGAGCCAGCCAGCTATGCTAGAAGCTTAAGCCGCCGGTGGGTGAATATGAGACTGGGGGTAGGGAACTTAGATTTAAAGCACCACTCACAAAAACCGCTGGAGGGGTGCTTTATGTCCCACTGGTGGATCATACTTTATTTGATTTGTAGCAATATTATGGTATGTGCACATATTGAGTATTTGTAGCAGATTTTTCTGAAACAGTATTTGCAGGAAATACGCTGTGTATTAGATTTCAGAAATCTCATTCACGTTGTGGGTACAGTAAAACCCTGCATTTCTCCACAGCAAAATGTGCAGGAAAAAAAATGAGACAATAACATAGCCTGTGAACAAGCCATTAGGTTGCACTGTATCTGTACATTTGGCCTCCTGATTCTAGTCCTACCTAATAGTAATATCTATTCACTTATATAGGGCTATTAATTCCACAGCACTGTACATACATCAGCATCACTGTCCCTATCGGTATATATTTGCAGTGTAGAAGTCACCCGGAGAACACCCACACAAACACGGGGAGAATATATAAACTCGTTGCAGATGTTGTCCTTGGTGGGATTTGAACTCAGGACCCCAGCGCTTTGAGACTGCACTGAGCCACCTATATGGTGAGGTCATGGATGAAGACTCGGAGGGGAACAAGACGCCTCCCTGGACTCCATACAAGCAGCTTATTAATATTGAAAAGCTTGTTATTGATGACTGCACATTCCTCATGTACAAAGTATTTTGTAGAGTTACGATTATTTTCAAAAACACCATGGTGAAATGGCATTATCCAAGTCATATACTGCCTCCTGGTTACTGCGACGGGTTGTCCCAGGGAATGTTCTAGATACACATGAGGCGGTGCTCCCTGGTCCAATCCTCCACCCTGGCAGTCTCTGCTCAGGTGACTGATAGCGTTAACTATCACATGCCTCAGCTATAGGACATCATCTTTGCCACTCCTTGTGGAGACCACCAAAACACTTGTATTGGAACAACGGGGTCCGCAACCGGTCAGTATAGGTTCATTGGTTATTCTACAGCATTTCCTGACATTTCACATTTCTGCGGCTGGCAGCCCCCACTTATCATGCCAGGCTGATAGGGCATCCATAATCCCACACAGTTCATCCATATTGTGCCCGCACTTAGCTGACGTCTATAAAGTGTGACAGCTCTACTCTAATACCCATTACATTGCTGTGACTGTGATTCCTGTCACCTGAGATATGTTACACGTGTTGGTGCACCTATTCCCCATCCCACCCAATGAAGGAGTGTCGGTTATGAAGATGGAAAATAACAAAAGCCGCATTATTGCCTTTGTTGACTTTACTAATCTGCTTGGTCACAGCTGCAAATCACTTACAGCAAACATGACGTTTCAGTTTTGCTGAAGTTTTCTCTACTTGTGATTCAGTAGTCAAACCTTGCTGTGTAGTCAAACCTTGTATATAGGTTGTGCCGGGCATTCACTTATGGAGGGAACAGATGTAGACTGCTCAGGTCATACATATGCTACCAATTACTCCATTTCCAGCCCAGACGGGTTTTCTGAAAGGTTTCCCTCCTTAAAATACACATCTTCTGTTATAGAAATCCTAGAATATGAGGTCAAGCATAGATTGTCAGGTAGAGGGTTAATAACAACTTTACACAGAACAAAAGGGTCCCGATTCATTAAATTTGCGTCTGTTTTTTATCGCGATTTCAGTGGTTTATGCCTTTTTTATGTGATCCAAATTCATCTTTCCACTTGCACCATTTTTGAACCTCTTTATGTTTGTTTTTTTTCACTGTGAGTATGGTTTTAGGTTTCCAGATGTTTTCATCTGATTCTTCATTTGCAACTTTTCAAAAAGTTGTAAAAATGATCACAAATGCACTGCAGAGCCCTCCGGTGTGCAATTGTTTGCTCTACAAGTCACAAGAAAACAATTTTTTACTTAGTTTAAAATTCAGAAACGAGCGTACGTTTGATGCATATAGCGCAAAAAATGTCAGTATATGCTGCAAGATAAAAAAGAAGGTGACTTCTAAAAACCATAAATGATGAATCTTGAACTTTTGTTTTCCACACACATATCACACACAGAGGCATACATATACATAATATACAGTGCTGCGCACAGTTATTGTCACCTTTTCATGTTTTTCATACACCGTACAATATCTTCAGAAATAAATGGAAATGTACCAAAGTTATATCCTCAGGATTATTTAATTAGTGGTCCAAAGTAATACAACAATAATAAAGCATTGTTTGTCAACTTACATATGGCAATTTCAAAAAGAAACAGAATAAACAGCATGTGCAGCATTAAAGGCACCCCTAATTAACACTTGGTTGACCCCTAATTAACACTTGGTTGCACACCCCTTGGCATTGATGACAGCCTCCAAACATTTCTTATAGCCATCTATAAGCTTCTAGCACTTCTAGGCTGGTATTTTATCCCGCTCTTCCTCTGCAGTTTGTTCAAGCTCTTGAATGTCTGCACGGTTCTTTTTCCCAATGGAAGATTTCAGCTCACCCCAAAGATTTTCAATGGGATTGAGGTTATGATTCATTGCTGTCCATTTTAAAACAGTCAATTTTTTCTTTTACAACCATTCCTGTGTACTTTTGTATGTGTGCTTTGGGTCATTGTCTTGCTAGAAGACCCATGAACCCTCGACTCAAACCAAGTTTTCGTAGACTGGGTGGAACATTTCATTCTAAAACCTCTTGATACTTCTCTGGTTTCATGATTCCTGTGATATGGTCATGGCCTCCAGTACCAGACACAGGAAAGCAACCCCACAGCATTATGGATGCTCCACCATGCTTAACTTTTGGTAGGGTGTTCTTTTCCTTACAAACTTCATTGCGCTGTCTGTAAACAAACTGTTGCTTTGCATTGCCAAAAAGGTCTATTTTGGTTTCATCTGTCCACGGAACATTTTGCCAAAAGAATTGTGGTTTGGAAAGGTATTCTTTGGACAAGATCAGTCCTTCCTTTTTGTCTTTTCTTCAGCAATGGTTTCTTTCTTGACCTTCACCAATAAAGCTCTGCTTGGTTTACTGTGTGGCGTATGGTTCTTGTTGAAACCATGACCCTTGGACTGTTCCAAGTTGTCCTTCAGATTTTTGGATGTTTGAAGTGGTGTTTTTTCCACCATTTGCATCAATTTGTGAAGACATGTCTTGTCAATTTTCCTCTTTCCCCCACGTTCAGGGAGTTTCTTGACGGTTCCATGTGTGGCAAACTGCTTAATTACATTGCACACTGTTGAAACTTGGATACCAAGGTCTTTGGAGATGTCCTTATACCGAGATGGCCTTATACCCTTTGGAAGTCTTGTGTTTGCTAATAATACCAGTTTTGATGTCCTCAGACAGCTCCTTTGTCTTCACCATTGTGACAAAGGAACAGGGCCTACCTTGTGGCTTTTTAAAACACTGAAGTCATTATTCATTGGCTAAGTCATGTCACATGAGCACCGGAAATTTGTCCCAGGTGATTCTCATTTGTGATTTACCACAAGCGAGTCAAAATGTGTTTCCATACTAATTTAATGTAAAGGGACCAATACCAGTGTCACAGCAGCTTTAGGTTTTTCTATTTTACCCTCCCATTGTTTTCTGTTTTAAATTATTTATCATTTGCTCATTCGTATTTAGCAAGTGCTCTATACAAAAAAGGTGTTTCACTTTGTTCTTTTTTTAGGGCATATTCCATATTATATGCTTCAACTTCATGGGTGCCAATAAGGAGGAGCAGGACTGTATATATACACACGCACTAACTTCATTACTGATAAAATACAGGTTTTATTTTTAAGCAGTTTTTTGAGGTTTTTTTAAACTATATTTACAATATTCCCTCTGACAACCATTTCTGCTTGTGTTTTGTATTTTGTTGCATTTGGTGTTGTTCAAGTCCAATAGAGAATCCTATGGAATACTCCCGTAGTAAACATGGTCATTTAATGTAGCGATACGAGTGGGACTTTGCTATCAGCTCTCTATTCTATCTGGCAATTTAGTAGTGGTATTGCTGGCTGGTCCTATTGATCGGGTCCAATTGCCCCTTGCACAGCATCATTTTTCATTGTGGCCTCCTCCAACCTAGCATCTATCTCTCTTTACACTGTCCAGGTATTTTACCTTGCTCATGTTATACGGTACTCTTTGCTTTATACAGGAGTTATATGGTAGTGGCGATTTTCTTGCTGGACACATGTACATTTGCTCCTCAAGGTTTATAGCTGTTTGCACACTTTTTGGGCAGGGGTATCTTGGGAACTTCATCATTAGTTGGTGAAGAAAAAACAAGAAAACCAGCTAAACTCAAAATGGCATATATTATAAGATGTGCACTGCACTAAAAATTCCAAGCTATACTATTTTAAAATTTGAGATTTTTGGCAAAAAATTGCAATCTCTTCAGCTACCCCGCCACGTCACGGCAAATCTCTTTGGGGCAGTCCTACTCTAAAATATTTTAATTTAAAATGTGCCATACGGCCTCACATATGAAATAGTAGAACTGTTTATAGCAACATTTACCTGGTGCTTTTCAATCCCGTACCCATGACTCAATCATGGCTGTGGGCGGGACAGGCCCAAGCAAATGTTGCATGAAGTAAATAGCCTGTGGACAGGGCCTGATGGCTGAATGTGAACAGCCACCAATTGCCAAAATCAAGACAGGTGGAAAAACAAACCAAATTGAGGTGCATGTCAAGGTGGGGGTCAGCCACCAACCAACCTGCCATGATTCAGTCATGGGTACGAGATTTAAAAGCACCAGGTAAGTGCTGCAATGAACAGTTCTACTTTTTCATATGTGAGGCCGTATGGCACATTTTAAATAAAAAATATTTTAGATTTAGACTGCCCCATAGATCTTTGCCATGACGTGGCGCAGTAGCTCAAGAAATTACAATTTTTTTGCCAAAAATCTCAAATTTTAAAATATTACAGCTTGGAATTTTGAGTGCAGTGCACTCTTATAATACATGCCATTTTTGAATTGAGCTGGCTTCTTTGTTTTTCATCATTGTTGGTGCCCATGGTGCGCTACATATTATTCATATACTTACTGATATTGTATTGCCTGATTGTTATTATATACAATAATATCTCACAGCATTTCCTGTGAAACTTTATGTTTTAAATGATTTTAATGTGTGTGTTTTTGGTGTTGCTTTTTAGTACTAAAAAAAATATTTTTTATTTTATTGGGATTTTTGGTGTGCGCTTTCATTATGTATAAGCTTTTCTTTTTCTTGTCTTGACCACCTTGTGATCATACAAGATTCTGCACCCTATTAAATCGATTGAAGAGATGAATAATATTGCACGCCCCAATTTTCAGTTATTTATTTTTTTAAAAAGTTTAAAATAAGCAATAAATTTCATTCAACTTCACAATTGTGTCCCACTTGTTGTTGATTCTTCATCATAACATTAAAATTTTTATCTTTATGTTTGAAGCCTGAAATGTGGGAAAAGGTTGAAAAATTCAAGGGGGCCGAATACTTTCGCAAGGCACTGTATTTACATGAAGATTCTGGTGGTGTGGTGTTTAATGCTGGCAGGATTCTGAGCTTTTGGATTACTTTACATGTATCTTTGGATATGAATTTATGGATTGAACAAGTCTTTAAATGTATAAAATTGTATTTCCCCAAAATTAAGAGCTATCACGAAAATAAGCCCCAGGAGGATTTTTGGCCTTTTTGTGGGATGTTTAAATTATAAGTCCTTCTCCAAAAATACGCCCTAGTTGCGTATCATAATACTAATAGTGTTCTAAAATAGGCTTGGGCAGCCCTTTTAGGATATGTAACTTTTATTTGTGTACGTTGCACCGTTGTCTTGCGGTAAGTTCCAAAGTTTACAGTCACATGCTAGTTAATGGAATGAATATTCACACCTCTTCCTGCTCATAATCCCGCCCACCCACCAGCCGGCGTCAGTGATTGGAACTTGTGTTAATGAAAAAATGAATTTGCACACCCTCCAGTGCCAAGTGTCAGTGATTCACTCAGATTGTCATATTACAGCCTGTAGATTGCAGTGCAATGCTTGCAATGGCCAGCAGGTCTTCTGACCCGAGCGTGTCAGCTATCATGCTCAGGTGAGGAGAGCCACACTGCAATTCTCAGGCAGTAATGTGACAGTTTGAGTGAATCACTGACACCTGGCAGGGGTGTGGGTGAGGAATGGGTGTATATTCATTTTTATTGACAGAAGTTCCATTCACTGACGCTGGCAGAGAGGTGGGCAGGGGAAGGAGTGAATATTAATTTTTTTCATTAACAAAAGTTACAGTCACCTTTGTCGGCAGAGGAGTGGGCTGGATTATAGGTGGGGGAAGTGGTGAATATTTATTTTTCATTAACAGGTGACCCAATCACTGCCACCAATACAAAATATAAGACATCCAATGAAAGTAAGCTCTAGCGCATCTTTTAGAGGCAAAAATAATACAAGACACTATACTATATATAGTTTATGTAACCTAAAAATCGTCAGGAAATGTAACAGTATTGACTCTGAAAGTAATAATATTACTAATTGGTGAATATGAGGGAACATTTTTGAGATTCCGTTTTATGATGTATTGTCAATTTTATAATTTGTTAAATATATAATACGTGGTCATACTCTCAGCGGGCTATTTAGTCTTCATATTGAGTAATTCCTCAAATAAGCATCTAAATCCTAAGGGTAGGGGTTGAACACTCTGAAGGTTATTCTTTGTTTTCTTTCAGAATGAAATTACTTTTCAGCCAAAATATAGTTCCAAAATGGCACTTTAGGGACCTCATTATTTTTTTTTGTTCTAGCTGTATGAAAGCATTTCTTGTGTTCCTCTGTGTGGTGCCTGTGTAAGTACCTGCATTCTTCATCACACATTAAAAGGGCTCTCCAGGATCCTCTAAATATCAATAATAGGAGCTGTAGATGAAATATTGCACTCTTAAATGCTGAGACTCATGGATTTATCTCCCCACAACTGACCGACCTCTTTAGTCATGGTCTCTCAAGATTGGATAGTACGATATAACAGCCTATGCTACACTATATCATATACAGTGCCTTGTGAAAGTATCCGGCCCCCTTGAATTTTTCAACCTTTTCCCACATTTCAGGCTTCAAACATAAAGATAAAAATTATGGTGAAGAATCAACAACAAGTGGGACACAATTGTGAAGTTGAACGAAATTTATTGCTTATTTTACATTTTTGTAAAAAATTGAAAATTGGGGTGTGCAATATTATCTGTCGCCTTTAAGTTAATACTTTATAGTGTCACCTTTTGCTGCGATTACAGCTGCAAGTCGCTTGGGGTATGTGTCTATCAGTTTTGCACATCGAGAGACTTAAATTCTTGCCCATTCTTCCTTTGCAAAGAGCTCGAGCTCAGTGAGGTTGGATGGAGAGCGTTTGTGAACAGCAGTTTTCAGCTCTTTCCACAGATTCTCGATTGTACATTTCCAGTGGTATGATACTCCTTCCATTTCAATATGATCGCTTGCACAGTGCTTCTTGGGATGTTTAACACTAGAACTACTGAGGTAGTCATTTTGACTAATTTGCACCATGTATTTCTATATAGGTGTCACAAGTCCAGTAGTTCTAGTGTTAAAGTTTTGGAAATCTTTTTGCAAAAAAATCCAGCTTTAAACTTCTCCACAACAGTATCACAAACCTGCTTGTTGTGTTCCTTGGTCTTCATGATACTATCTGTGCTTTAAACAGAACACTGAGACTATCACAGAGCAGGTGCATTTATACGGAGACTAGATTACACACAGGTGGCTTATATTTATCATCATCAGTCATGTAGGACAACATTGGATCATTCAGAGATCCTCAATGAACATTTGGAGGGAGTTCGATGCACTGAAAGTAAAGGGGATGAATGATATTGCACGACCCACTTTTCAGTTATTTATTTTTATTTTCTTTTTTTATTGTTGTTTTTTATTGTAAGCCTGAAATGTGGGAAGAGGTTGGAAAATTCAAGGTGCCCAAATACTTATGCAAGGCACTGTGTGTGTGTGTGTGTCACACACACACAGTACAGACCAAATGTTTGGACACACCTTTTCATTCAAAGAGTTGTCTTTATTTTCATGACTCTGAAAATTGTAGATTCACATTGAAGGCATCAAAACTATGAATTAACATATGTGGAATGAAATACTTAACAAAAAAGTGTGAAACAACTGAAAATATGTCATATTCTAGGTTCTTCAAAGTAGCCACCTTTTGCTTTGGTTACTGCTTTGCACACTCTTGGCATTCTCTTGATGAGCTTCAGGAGGTAGTCACCGGATATGGTCTTCCAACAGTCTTGAAGGAGTTCCCAGAGATGCTTAGCACTTGGTGGCCCTTTTGCCTTCACTCTGCGGTCCAGCTCACCCCAAACCATTTCGATTGGGTTCAGGTCTGGTGACTATAGAGGTCAGGTCATCTGGCGTAGCACCCCATCACTCTCCTTCTTAGTCAAATAGCCCTTACACAGCCTGGAGGTGTGTTTGGGGTCATTGTCCTGTTGAAAAATAAATGATGGTCCAACTAAACGCAAACCAGATGGAATAGCATGCCGCTGCAAGATGCTGTGGTAGCCATGCTGGTTCAGTATGCTTTCAATTTTGAATAAATCCCCAACAGTATCACCAGCAAAGCACCCCCACACCATCACACCTACTCCTCCATGCTTCACGGTGGGAACCAGGCATGTAGAGTCCATCCGTTTACCTTTTCTGCGTCGCACAAAGACACAGTGGTTGGATCCAAAGATCTCAAATGTGGACCAAAGCACAGATATCCACTGGTCTAATGTCCTTTCCTTGTGTTTTTTACCCAAACAAGTCTCTTTTGCTTGTTGTCTGTCCTCAGCAGTGGTTTCCTAGCAGCAATTTTACCATGAAGGCCTGCTGCACAATGTCTCCTCTTAACAGTTGTTCTAGAGATGTGTCTGCTGCTAGAACTCTGTGTGGCATTAACCTGGTCTCTAATCTGAGCTGCTGTTAACCTGCGATTTCTGAGGCTGGTGACTCGGATAAACTTATCCTCCGCAGCAGAGGTGACTCTTGGTCTTCCTTTCCTGGGACGGTCCTCATGTGAGACAGTTTCTTTGTAGCGTTTGATGGTTTTTGCCACTGCACTTGGGGACACTTTCAAAGTGTTCCCAATTTTTTGGATTGACTGACCTTCATTTCTTAAAGTAATGATTGCCACTCGTTTTTCTTTACTCAGCTGCTTTTTTCTTCCCATAATACAAATTCTAACAGTCTATTCAGTAGGATTATCAACTGTGTATGCACCAGACTTCTGCACAACACAACTGATAGTCCCAACCCAATAAGGCAAGAAATCCCACTTATTAAACCTGATAGGTCACAGCTGTGAAGTGAAAACCATTTCTGGTGACTACCTCTTGAAGCTCATCAAGAGAATGCCGAGAGTGTGCAAAGCAGTAATCAAAGCAAAAGGTGGCTACTTTGAAGAACCTAGAATATAAGACATATTTTCAGTTGTTTCACACTTTTTTGTTAAGTATTTCATTCCACATGTGTTAATTCATAGTTTTGATGCCTTCAATGTGAATCTACAATTTTCAGTCATGAAAATAAAGAAAACTCTTTGAATGAGAAGGTGTGTCCAAATGTTTGGTCTGTACTGTATATATATATATGTATATATATATGTATATATATATATATGTATATATATATATATATACATATATATATACATATATATATATATATATATATATATACATATACATACATATATATATATATATATATATATATATATATATATATATATATATATATATATATATATATATATATATATATATATATAAAATGGGGAATTTGGGAGAAGGGATTCTCTAACTGTGTGGAAGACTCGGAAGATGAAACCCTATAGAATCAGGCTAGATTCATTGGAGTTATACTGTTTTCACAAGTGAAGGGATTTCCTCATTCCAGATGCTCAGATAAAGCCATAATCTTAGCATGGTTCCCCAGTGACAGAAGATTATGGCGAAAACAAGTCAATCAGGGAGAACACAGGTTTTACATAACAATAAGACTGGAATGTTAATCGTATTTTTCCCCTCCTTGTAAGTCTTTACAAACTTTCACTTCTCGTTTAAAAAGAAATGATGGTCAGAAGAGAAGTTGGATGGTTAGCTCTCGATGCAGCACATTTGTGTTGGTCACAGTGTTTGCCCGGTCAATCTTTTTAAAGCCCTCAGAAGTACAATTAGTTGTGATTCTATAGTAGGAAACCCATCTTCTATAAAGAAAAAAGGGGAAGAGGAAAATAAAATGTGAGCTGATAGAAATTAACCTTCATTAAATTATATTAAAATATTATATTTCTTATGATTACTAACCATGTAAAATTGGTCCTGGCGACCAGTTTGCAGTGCATCTATGTGACTGCTAAAGCAAAAATTATTGTAGAATGCTAGATACAGGCAAAAAAATATTAACGTAAAATCCACAGTGTAATAAATGAAGCACTCCCATTAGGTTTTTTATCCATTAAATGTGTGCATATATTCATTTAATGTAGTGTGAGTTAATATACTCACTGCTGCTCTCTCCAGCGTTCAGTGGTGGTCACAATTGCAACTATCCGGCTCACTTTATGCTGTATGCGTGCTGTTGGAAGTCTCTTTTATATTTTAAGTCTATAGAGCCTCGTTGGGTTTTTTTAGGATGAAAAAATATCTGATGGAGATTTCTTCAGCTTCTTCTATCAAACAGTTGTCGAAAAACAGAAAGCACCCAGATGGCATCTGAGTGCTGTCCTAATTTATTCACAGATCCATTCCTTGCATCAGCGACTTTGATCCAACACTTGAATAAATATCGGTCAAGTCTCCATGCTTTTTTGCAGACCACTTAGTCCAACGAAATTATCGGACAAGTGGACTATGAAATAGAGTATCGTAGGTATGAGTGATATCCTTGAAAAACACAAATAGCACTCATTCATGAAAAACTAATTGAGCACTAATTAATGGACAATTGATTAATGGGTTAAAAGTCGCTACGGATATTATAAATCTTTCACTGTTTCGTTTATTTCTACTCCAGATTACAAAGAAATAGTTAATCTGCAATTAAAATGGCTGCTACTGTGAAGTAGATCTAAGCATCACATTGTTGTGTGTTTTAAAGGGAACCTGTCACCAATTTTTTGAGTTCTAAATGTCTGTGCGGCATTCTATAAATGTACATATTATCACCTGACTCGCCCCGTACACACTACAAATGAAAATCGTCCGTGCTGTATGGTAATCTGTAGGTCCGATCCGATGGTTGCGTTTCCCATCGCTCCTCTCTACGCTGATTGCTGTCCTCTGCTGATAATTGACGTGGATCATGCCTCTTGCACCATCCACTGTAGCGGGCAAAACCTCGAACCTCTATACTTGGCCTCTTTCTAATATAATGATCTTCATTCTGGACCCCTTTGTCATATAACGCCCCCCATCCTGGAGCTCTTCCAGTAATAATGTACTCAGTTCTTCCCCAATACATCTTAAATTGAAAGAAATGATTATTCGTACTTTCCCATGCTCCCTCAATGTGTGGTGTCCTTCTCTAGCCGGTGCAGAAGCTGGTAACTGACTTCAGCATGTCAGCACGTTTGCAGCACATGAAATCACTGCCATTCACTGCCCATCACGGGCAAGCTGACGTCTGCTGATGTTCTCGGATTGGCTAGCAGTTTGTATTTTAGTGCATGGAGCCAAGCCAGTGGGTCTCTACCAGCGCTGTGGAGTCGTGAAGTCGGAGTCGGTGTCCATTTTAGTGGAGTCGGAGTTGGAGTCGGATTAATATGGACAGACTCCAACTCCTAAAATATATATTAAATTGGGTACAGCGGTTCAATCCAGTGTGTGATGAATATTTTTTCATAAGAATTCGGGAAAGTTATGAAATGCCCTATAAATGTTCTATTCCTGATCAAAGAATCTAGGTGTAAGTTGAAAAGAATCTGTGCTGCACTTCAGCTACATGATATAAGTAGAGGTGTTACCATTTTACTACAGTAAATTTATCACAAACATTAGTCATGTACAGTTGAAACCAGAAGTTTCCATCCACTCTCTATAAAGATAGATCTGCAGGTTTTTCTCGCCATCTGACATGAAAACCGAATAAACCTTTGGCGTTTTAGGTCAATTAGGAACCAAAATTATTTATATTTGCCAAATGCCAGAATAATGAGAGAGAGAAAATGTTTTACGACATTTTTTTTACATTCTGCAAATTCAAAACTTTCCATCCATTTCATTAGTATTTGGTACCATTGCCCTTAAACTGTATGACTTGGGTGAAACATTTTGGATCTCCATCCACAAGCTTCTCACAATAGTTGGTAGGAATTTGGGCCCATTCCTACTGACAGAACTGGTGAAACTGAGCCATGTTTGTAGGTAGCCTTTTTGCACCGGTCTTTTCAGCTTTGACAATAAATTTTAAATAGGATTGAGATCAGTGCTTTGTGATGACCACTTCAAAACATTGACTTTATTATCCTTAAGCCACTTTGTAATCAGTTTGGCAGTATGTGTCGAGTCATTGTCCATTTGGAAGACCTATTTCCGCCCAAGCTTTAAGTTACTGGCTGATGTCTTGAGATGTTGCTTCAGTATTGCCACATAATCTTCTTTCTCTCGTGATGCCATCTATTTTGTGAAGTGCACCAGTCCCTCCTGCAGCAAACAACCCCACAACGTAACAATGGTCATTATAGCCAAACAGTTTAATTTTAGTTTCATCAGACCACAGGACATGTCTCCAAAATTTAAGGTTTTTGTGCCTGTGTGCATTTGCAAACATTAATTTGTCCTTTTTATATTTCTTTTGGAGTAATGGCTTCTTTCTGCCAGAGTGTCCTTTTAGCCCATGTTGATACAATACTCATTTCACTGTGGATAATGACACAATCTTACCAGCATCTTCACAAGGTCTTTTGCTTTTGTTCTTGGGTTGATATACACATGTCTGACCAAAGCACGTTCATCTCTGGTACACAGAATCCATCACCTTCCTGAGCAGTATGATGGCTGGACATTCTCATATTGTTTGTATTTGCATATAATTGTTTTTACTTGCATATAATTGTTTGTACAGATGAACGAGGCACCTTCAGGTATTTGGAAATTGCAGCCAAGGATGAACCAGACTTGTGCAAGTCCATAATTCTCTTCTGGAGATTTTGGCTGATTTCTTTTGACTTTCCCATGATGCCACACAAAGAAGCAGTGTGTTTCAGGTGTGCATTAAAATACATCCACAGTTTTGTCTCTAATTAACTCAGATATTACTAATAAACGTATCAGAAGCTTCCAAAGACATGACATCATCACATGGTCTGTCCCATATTGTTTAAAGGCATAGTATTCTTAATGGGGCTTTACACGGTAGCGATATCGCTAGCAATTTGTAGCGATAGCGAGCGTGTAAGTACCCGCCCCCGTCGCGCATGCGATTGTTTGTGATCGCTGCCGTAGCGAACATTATCGCTACGGCAGTGTCACACATACTTACCTGGTCGTCGTCGTCGCTGTGACTGCAGAACAATCCCTCCTTCAAGGGGGAGGGACGTTCGGCATCACAGCGACATCACCGCAACGTCACTAAGCAGCTGGCCAATCAAAGCGGAGGGGCAGAGATGAGCAAGACGTAACATCCCGCCCACCTCCTTCCTTCTGCATTGTGGCCGGCGGCAGGTAAGGAGACGTTCCTCGCTCCTGCGGTGTCACACACAGCGATGTGTGCTGCCGCATGAGCGATGTGCCACCTGGATAAACAACCCTTACCGATTTTTGAGTTTGGGACGACCTCTCCATGGTGAACGATTTTCACCATTTTTGAGGTCGCTTAAGGTCGCTGGTCAGTGTCACACCCTGCGATATCGTTAATGACGCCGGATGTGCATCACTAACAACTTGACCCTGACGACAAAACATTAACGATATCGTAGCGTGTAAAGCCCCCTTTAGTGTATGTAAACATTTGACTTTGCAGAAAGTAATAAAATGCCTTAAAACATTTTCTCATTATTCTGGCATTTGGCAAATATAAACAATTTTGGTTCCTAATTGACCTAAAACGGGAAAGATTTATTCAGATTTCATGTCAGATAGTGAGAAAAACATGCAGATGTGTCTTTATAGAGAGTGGATGGAAACTTCTGGTTTCAATTGTAGGAGGGAATTGGAGTTGGAGTCAGGGAAATTGAAGAGTCCGAGGTTTGGCTTACCGACTCCACAGCCCTGGTCTCTACACCGCAATATACCGTATATCAGCTGAATAGGCGTCTTAGGACGCACATGCAGGTGAAATAGGCGCTGTAGTCGGCAGGCCCCTTTCTACACGGGCCTTGTCACAGTGGCTCCCTTTGCAATTATAATTGTTACGGCCCTGCATATAACATCACACTTCAAACATGGTTACCATCTTTATCTGCCTATATGGAAGGAATGAACAGAAATGTACCAGAACCTCAGCATGCCTTTCTGTAGGCACATGCATTTACCTTAATTTATATAGCAAATAAAGGTGACATGTTTTCTGATTACTTGTTGGTCAGATATAGTGCCCTACTAAAGAAAATAAGTTCAAACTAACGAATAAAACATGAGTCAGCGCCATGTATAGAATCGCTTACTAGATAGATTGTATTGTTCTGGGGATTGGATACTGCTACAGGCTTTCAGCTGACTGCCTTGGTATAAAGAGAGGAGTGCTACCAAAGGGTCACACAGACTATAAGAGCTGGGGCACAAAGAAACCCATCTTACCACCTATAGATAATTAGCTGTTATGGCGATTAGGCTTTCAGACGATCAGTTAACCTATGTCTGCATGCATGTTATGTGATCTGGGTATTAACAAAGCAGAAAGAAGAGAAAATGTTCCCACACTGGTCTGGACCATAGCATAAAGTACAAATGCACTATCCCCGTCACAAGGGGAAGGAATAAACAGAATGCTGATCATTTTCAATTGTAAGTGAAGATATACAGAGCTGGAAACTCTTGGGAAATGTAGGGCTTATAATAAATAGAGGTTTTACATCCCAATTTTACTTGGATATATAACCGACACATAGTGTTGTATGACTTTTCTACTGTACCTATACGGTATATTCCCTATCTTTCTATCAAGGTCTTTATGGAGTTTTGAGACCACCAATCACTTTTTCAATTAAACGTCCGTCTGTTATAAATGATCTGCATAGCTGTATTTTCCCAATAGATGAGGACCTCAGAAGTGAAAGCCCCATAAATGCTGTGCATGAGAAATCCCCGTTAAAGACAAACTTACCTACTTTTCCATTATCTAAGGCAATGTATTAATATCTTTTTCCACAAATAACAATTTGTAAATGAATCCATTCAATCTGATCAGAAGTAAATGAGATTTCTATTTTTGTACACCATGCATCATACTCAGTCTATCCTGGAATGATGTTCAGTCATTTCTGTGGACAGAACGGACCTTGTGGAAAGCTGCTAAATTACTTGAGCCAGGAAGCTGGTTTCTTTGACAGAGTTAAATTTCTCGCACACACTGTTTTTCCATTTATGTCATTGCGTCTGATGGTTGTTGGAGGTTTCTGGCACCACTTAGAAAACATCCATCATCTTTAAGTTTCTCCATTAAAGTAACAACATAATTCGTGCTGTTGAGGCTCAAGTAAAGTAGCTGAAATCTGCAAGTTTTCAGTGACCTACAAAACTGCCACGAAGAAACTGCTACTGTCCAGATCTGCACAGGAAAATAATGACTGAACCACCAAAACGGGACTAGTGAATATTTCACCAAGTATTATACTACTTGGTATCAAGTTCAGACCTTGGAAAGTGTATTTTTAATATATGCTGCACATTTCAATATACAGCAGGTGAAATAAGTATTGAACATGTCACTATTTCTAAGAAAATATATTTCTAAATGTGCTATTGACATGAATTTCTCACCAGCTGTCGGTAATAACCCATTCAATCCACACGGGTAAAGAAATCAAACCACAGATGACCAAAAATTAAGTTATGTGTAATAGTAATATATGACACAGGGAATAAGTATTGAATACATGAAGAAAGAGAGGTGCCAAAAGCTATTGAAAGATATGACACCAGCTGAAATCTACCAGTAATTAGAAAGCAATCGTGCTACTTAGTTAAAAATACTATTTGCTGCTTCAACTGATGGCCTATAAAAAGGTATCTCATTACCAAAGTGCCACACAAGAAGCATCTCATGATGGGTAAAACCAGTGATCGATTTCAAGACCTTCACCTCCTTATAATGGCATTGGTTTCAAAAGAATTTTTAAACTACTGAAGGCTTCAATAAGCACTGTTGAGGCCATAATTCAGAAAGGATAAAAACATCGTATCACCATGCTTTCTGCAATATTTAAGACAGAGAAGTGAAAAAAATTAGCAGGAGTTCTCAAAGAGCCAAGGACCAAATGTGGAGAGCTACAGAAAGATCTAGAAATAGCACGTACAAATGTTTAAAAGAAAACAAGTAATTCTCTCAACCTCCATGGCCTGTATACACGCTCACCAAGAAAAACTCAATTGCTGAACAAAAAGGCATGCTCAAGCGCGTTTAAAGTTTGCTCAACAACAAGGCTATGAAACACTGGGAGAATACAGTCTTGTCAGATAAGACCAAAATTGAACTCTTTTGTAGTATGACAAGAATCTGCATAACTAATCATATGCTAAATAGTTGTAAGTCAAATTTACGTGTGAGATAGCCAAGATGCTTGTCTATAAAATGATGGTGGTCTCATGCTTAAACATGTAGTGGATAGTGAGATATGGAGCCAGAAACTGAAAAATGCAAAACATTGTTACTTTTTTGCGTGTCGTTATATTTACTTAGTTATTTGGTGATGTGTTCAATACTTATTTACCCACTTTATGATAGATAATTCTATATGATTGTTACAGGAATTGTAGACCGAATCAGCACAGAAAGAAGCTTGTCTTACATAGCTCTTATTTCTGGTACTTGAACCAGATCTCTTCAAAGAAAATAATTATTTACATCATCTTTGATAGGAAGAAAATGAGAGAACATCAAACTAAAGCCTCCCATACACAAAAGATAGCCATTTCTCCAGATTCCTATATACACAGAAGAGCTGAGTTCTTCTGTGTGTTTCTGTGTTCTTTATGAGAGAGCCACTGCCAGACTCCTCTGGTGGCTTATTTCACTAAGAACAAACGGAATGACAGTCCAAAATCAGGAATGCCGCTTCCTTATCTCCTTTGACATATTAATATTAATATTTATTATAGCGCCATTTATTAAATGGCACTTTACATGTGAAAGGGGTATACAACTTAGTTTGATGGGTGAGAGTTTGGAGGCCCTCTTACAGATTAGACTAATGATATCAGCTGATTCGGCCAACATTAGTCTAATGTGTATGTAGGCAGATTAAATTGAATCCATTTTCTCGTTTTTCAGTAATCACCCATTGAAGTTAAATGCTAATGAGGCACAGGTGGATCGGGGCTAGATTCCTAACTTGTTCTCCTCCTACCAAACTAAATATTTGTCATCCACTAAGCCTGCGTCTTTGACATGTAACTGCTTTTTCATTGAATTGTCTCCTCTGTACAATATTTTACATAGGCGCCATCATTGCTGGGGAAGTGCATGCACAGCCACTTCAATATGAGGTAATTGAGAAAAGGTATCGATCTGCGCGAGTGGCACCTGCAGCATTGACGACTCCTGCATGTCATTTTGATCGAAGGAGACAGGTCAACGAAAAAGCAGTGACCTTTTAGTTAAAAACTATCGGCATGCTGAGGGGGCCAGCGAATACTCAGACTGGTAGAAGAAGTCCAGTATCGGTGTCCAGACCCATTCTACTTGCGCCTCATTAACATATAACTTAAATGGGTGATTAATGAAGAACGAGAACATGTATTTCTCCAAAATATGGTTAATTGGCACTGAAGTTCTATTATAGCGATATCTTTAGTTAACAACCTAAAAGCCTGCTGACAGGGTGTCTTAAATGACTAGTCTAAATTTTATTAGAAATATTATTAGCAGCACAATCATTTCATGGAAAAGCAAACTGAAATTGATCTTCAGATCAGCATAGGTTTATTGGGAAATTTTACACTACATTGTGAGGCTTGAAAACCTTGAAGAGCGGTAAAACTTAGCATGCTTTTCATGTTTGGATTGCTAGGTAACCAAATGAGAAGAAAACATCTTCTTTGCAGACTTTGTGAATGCCTTGGTTATAGGAAAACATAATATGGACAGTGTATTAAAGACTATTCTAAAAAGCTAAATGCTGTGCCAATGTACCCTAACAGCTATTTTAGCTTCTCCTAGGGCCTAAGGCACATGCATTTTTATTATTCTTAATCCTTTACTAAAGCTGGCTTTACACGCTGCGACATAGCTAGCAATTACTAGCAATGTCGAGCGCGATAGCACCCGCCCCCGTCGTACGGCCGATATGTGGTGATTGCTGCCGTAGCGAACATTATCGCTACGGCAGCGTCACACGCACATGCCTGCTCTGCGATGTAGCTGTGACCGGCGAACCGCCTCCTTTCTAAGGGGGCGGTTCGTTCAGCGTCACAGCGATGTCACAGCAGCGTCACTGAACCGCCGCCCAATAGAAAAGGAGGGGAGGAGATGAGGGGCCGCAACATGCCGCCCACCTCCTTCCTTCCTCCTTTTCCGGTAAACGGAGGTAAGGTGATGGTTGTCGCTCCTGCGGTGTCACACACAGTGATGTGTGGTGCCGCAGAAGCGACGAACCACATCGCTACTGGGCAGTAAACGATATTTTGATTTAGAATGACCTCTCCATGACTACCGATTTTTCCCTCTTTTGCGATCGTTGTAGGTCGCTCAGAGGAGTCACACGCTGCGATCTCGCTAACGAGGCCGGATGTGCGTCACAACCACCGTGACCCCGACGATATTTCCTTAGCGATATCGCAGCGTGTAAAGCCCCCTTAAGTCATTGTACTAATAGATGGCCTAAGTTACAAATTCCATCTAATTGAGGATTTATGGGCATCATAGGGAAGGTCTGTAATAGAGCACATTGTCGATCTAATAAGAAGGTGTCATGATGACTTTTCATAGCGTCCAATTCCTTTTAAGAAACATCTGAACATAGTCCTTATTAATGCATTGTTAATCTTCTCAGTGGTTATCCGGGACTATTTTATTTTTTTAGCATGGGCCCAAGCACTAACAGGCAGGAAGTTCCTAACTGACTGCTCCTGATGGCGATTCTGTTTCTTCACATGAACAGAGAAGCTTTTCGTCTTCTGGTCTGCTCTGGAAAGTGGTCGTGACTGCTGAAGTCATGCTAGTTGACAGCCAGCTTTCCACTATTAGGTAGCAGGTAGTGGCTGTCACTCAATATAACATTGACAGTCACACCACTTTAACAGAGTATAGCAAAAGAGAAGCAGTTGCCTAGTTGATGTGACGTTAGCAGAATCCACAGAATCACCGGCTGGAGTGATCTGTGACTTATCTCAGCGGCAGACATCAGTGGCAGGCACAACAAGAAGCTAGTTAGCATCTACCTGTCTTTTAAGTTCTTAGGCCCATTGGAAGAAAATAAAATAGCCCCCGATACCCACTTTTCAGTTTAACAATTCAGTTTTGGAAATAGATGGAAAGTAAATGTATCCATACACAGTTAATGAAACCCAACCGTACTTTCCAGTTTAAGCTAATAATCTAAAGTGCATCATGGCTGCCTGTCTTCCGATGGCAGATGTCAGGAGGAAAAAGGTGAAGCTTCAATCTCACATGTACGTTGAGCTTTAGTCCAAAGGTAATCTGTCAATCATATTACAGCTTCCACTTTTCATTAATTGGCTGCTACGCAAAACTGCTCAAGTTTTTCTTTCTTTAATTTTTTGTAAACTCTCTCTGAAGTCTCTCCGCAAACAGTAGTCTGCCTAACTGCAATGAATGGACTTAACAGAAGAGTATGACAGTGGAATCCATTCATTACATGTGTTTAGTCTCAAAAGAGCAATCATCTGAGAAATGTTACTGCTGAAAGAAACACCATAAAGCTTTCAAGAATAATGTTTACAAGGGTTATATGAGGCAAGACAAAGAAAGCCAAACACTTGGACCTCATCCTCCTGCAGTCTGGATTGGCTTATTTTATGTTAATGTAGAATCCAACATCTGTAATGATCAAGAAGGTTCTGTCTGATACGACCATTGTTTCCAGCCATTCAGTACTCGTCATGCTGTCTAAAAATGTTTCACTCTACATTAATATCAATCATAGATTACTTATATAACTGCTCTGATACAGTTCCAAGAAAATAATAGATCTCTATAAAGCTAGTCATGTAATATGGCATATATAACGAAAAATACATTAAATAGTTATTATTACTATTTGAAATTATGATAATTTTTGTCTCAATCACTTACTTGTGTTGTGTGTGAAGTGTGACCCTACATTGGAAGAAAAATTTATATGGTGCTCTCCCCAGGATGATTAGGCATAAGCACACCTATTTCTAGCTAAAAAGAACAAACCCCATATCAAATATAACCTTTAATATTAATATAAGGTAAAAACAACACCAAAAGTAGTATCCTCTTATAGTGTAGGGTAATCAAAGGGACATGTAGTCCATAATAGGTAATATACCAAAAAAGGGGACACAAGGCAGGGAAAAAAAGCTGACCCTAATGGGCCCTAAAGCCTGTCCCTACCTATCAATTGTGGGTATGATGCCCTAGGGTTGTGGCGCCTCCATTCACCGACGGGAAACCCTAATAGTCCCTAGTACACCCTACACTATACTAACAGTGCACCACAAAACAAAAGTGAGAAAATATTAAAACCTGATAGGTAAATTACACCATCGATAATAAATTGTGACTCATTTGGTTAGAAGATCCATCAGTCAGGGTCCTCAGTGGGAAAAAGGTCGTTCCGATACACAGGGTTCATCAGGAGACAGTCAGACCAATAGGCCAGGATGACAGATGTCACATCCCAGGAGCAGCCAGAGTCAGGGTGCTTGATTTTTTCCCTGCTATATATATATATATATATATATATATATATATATATATATATATATATATATATAAATAAAGTTTCAATAAACAATCTAAAAATACATTTGTTTTTCTCACTATCTGATATGTAATCAGAATAAATCTTTTCCGTTTAAGGTCAATTAGCATTACCAGAATTATTTATATTTGCTAAATGCCAGAATAATGAGAGAGAAAGAATCCATTAAAACATTTGTATTACTTTCTTTTACTACTTTCTGTGAAGTCAAAAGTTTACATACAATTCATTAATATTTGGTACCATTGCCCTTAAACTGTATGACTTGGGACAAACGTTATGGATCTCCTTCCACAAGCTTCTCACCATAGTTGTTAGGAATTTCGACCCATTTGTACTGACAGAAGGGTGTAGCTGAGCCATGTTTGTAGGTCACCTTGCTCACACCAGCCTTTTCAGCTTTGACCATAAATTTTCAATAGATTGAGATTAGGGTTTTGTGATGGCCAGTTCAAAACATTGACATTGTTATCCTTAAGCTACTTTGTATGGCAGTATGCTTCAGGTCATTGTCCATTTGGAAGGCCCCTTTCTACCCAAGCTTTAAGTTCTTGACTGATGTCTTGAGATGTTGCTTCAGTATTGCCACATAACCTTTCTTCTCGTGATGCCATCTATTATGTGAAGTGCACCAATCCCTCCTGCAGTAAACAACCCCACAACATGATGTTGCCACACCCATGTTTCACAGTTGGAATGGTATTCTTAGGCTTCAAAGCATCTCCCTTTTTCCTAATTTAACAATGCTCATTATAGTCAAAGAGTTCAATTTTAGTTTCTTCAGACCACAGGGCATGTCTCCAAAAATGAAGGTCTTTGTTCCAGTGTGCATTTGCATACATAAATCTGGCTTTTTTATTTAGTTTCTTTTGGAGTAGTGGCTTCTTCCTGGCAGAGTGTTTTTTCAGCCCATGTTGATACAGTACTCGTTTCACTGTGAATAATGACACAATCTTACCAGCTTCCGCCAGTATCTTTACAGGTTCTTTTGCTTTTGTGTTGATATGCACGTCTGACCAAAGCATGTTCATCTCCTTCCTCAGCAGTATGAGGGCTTAACTTTCCCATCTTGTTGGTACTTGCGTATAATTATTTGTACAGATGAATGAGTCACCTTCAGGTATGTGGAAATTGCACCCAAGCATGAACCAGACTTGTGCAAGTCCACAATTCTCTTTTTGAGATCTTGGCTGATTTCTTGATGGTACACAAAGAAGCAGTTCGTCATAAGAGAAAAACGTTTTGCTTTGCTACTGTCTCAGATAATTTTAATATTAATGGTCACCTTAGGTGCCAATCTGATTTTATCATATATCTTGTAGAATGAGAGTGCAAGATACAGTATATAGGAAGGATAAGTCAAACACTACACAACAGACTGAACTCCCAGAAACATAATATCAAGAAAAGATTTCTATTGCATGGATTTTCGAGACACTGTACTGTGGTCCACAGCAAAAATGTGACTTTGAGATTTACCCCAATTGAACAAGTCCTGTTTGGCATCCCTAATAGATTGGATGTTTTGAGCAAGAAAGAGACCTATTGGATATATAAATGTAATACTTTAAAACCCATAGGTCTAAATGAAGTTACAGATCTGATTTATTGAAATAATGTTTTTCCTCCTTTCCACATCAATTTTACATTTTATACTATACTGTATATCTATATTGTTATACAGAATTGTATATATTTAAATTTTATATGTATTTTATACTCACTTCAGGTCTAAAATTTAAAGATAATTAATTTTCCATAAATTATTAATTCAGTTGTTAGCGCTGGTTTGATATGTAGATCATTGATTGAACCTAGGAATCTATATATCTCTCTTTTTGAAATAGCCCCAGCACAGAGCTATGATCCTGTAACAATGTATCTTATCTTTTTTGCATACAGCAGCCCCTAAGTAATATGCATAATTAATAATGAGTATATAAATAAAAACACATACAACTACTATCTTTTATAGGTTATTTTTCACTACACTTTTCTCCATTTAATATTATGTACCGCTATTATAAAGATCATAGACAATATAACTCTATAATTTAACTAATTTGCCAATTAATCATATCTCAAACAGTATGTATTGCAATTCTTCTCCTTTTTAGTATATAGTATTGATTTAAATTCTAAGGTAATTACTTAATTAATGACTGTTAATGTGGACCCTTTTAATTTAATTTATTTTATTTTTAGAACAAAAAAATCCCCCACGAACACGATCCTCTTTTCTATATCATCACAATCTTGAAACAGTGTTTGGTTCAAGAACTATTAAATAGACATATGAATCCAGGGTTCTCATCCCTTTCTTTTTTTTTCCTTTTTCTTTTGTTTTTTTCTGCTTCCTCTCTTATTTGCATTTAAATTTCACTCCTCACTAGAGTTGAGCGATTACCTAACTATTCGTATTCGCTATACTCATAACGAGTACTGTCTAATACTCGCGTTTTCGTTCCAAATAGCATGTGCAATGCAAGTCAATGGGGAAAAATTCACAATGTACAATGTAACGAGTAACCTGAATGCCGTATTGCGTGTAGTGAATAGTGCGGAATTCGGGTTACTCGTAATTACTCGTTACTATTCAAGTATTAGACAGTATTCATTATGAGTATAGTGAGTACGAATAGTTAGATACTCGCTCAACTCTACTCCTCACCTTTTTAATTATTATTCTTCACTTATAATATATTGCCTACTTGTCTCAATTATGATACTTTGGACATTAATTTTCTGTAAACCGAAGTAACCCTTTCGTAAGCGCACATTACATTTTTCTCCATGGTTTGAACTTAGCTCACCTTTTGGAGTATGCGCATTCAATGTTATACTCTTTACCTGTTCTCTGTTGGTGATGGTTTATAGTAATAACGAACACACATATACAATTAATCTTTTAGGATAATGACAACAAACTCTATTCAACAATAAATACACACTAGGACTATTTTTTCTTGAACTCCTATTTTTAATTTTAATTTTATTTTTTAATACGACTCAATGAGTATTACTGGTTAACACAATATACCGTAATACATTACATCATATACTTTCTTTTTGCTACTAGGGATCAATCTATGATTAACCTATATAAATAAAAATAAGAAAATTATTATATAGTCAACTAGGGTAAAAAAACACCACCCCCATTGCAGAGCAATATATTCCTGACCTATGGTATGGCTTAGGCCTATTGTCCTATTACATGACTCATTTTTTCTTATCAATCTAGTGTTTGACTCCCCCCTTTCGTGTTATTTCTTTTGTTTCAATTTATATCATTTGCAAATATATAACCAGTGTAAGAAGAATACATATTTATATAATTTTTCATCTTGAAGAAAAGAATGCAGTATATAGGCAATGTTCTTTACTTTTTTCTTTTTAGTTATTAACTATTGTTATCTTCTTTACTTGATCAGCCACTTGCCCGCTGTTTTTTGAATTTCAGTAGGTGTGTCCTACATATGCATGTATGTATATATGCTTTTTTTCTGTAAATCATGGATTGTTGATTTTCTTCTGTCCTGATGAAGCAGACTGATGTTCTCCAAAACACATAGACCTGAATAAAAAGAAATTTGATATAATCAACATTTTTGTCATAATGACGACAGCACGGCATAATCCCGTTCTCCTCTCTAGTATCAAATGTTTTATTTTTTTGAAAAAATAGCTGTCTAAGAACTTATTTTTTACATGATGAGATGGAGTTTTTTTGGTACCATTTATTCAGATTTTTCAGATGCAGAATGAGTTTAAAACCAGCAATTGGGTTGATTTTTTGTTTGTTTTTTGCACGGTGCACTGTGTGATAAAATATTCTGAGAGCTATAATTTTTTTTTCCTGAATGAGTCATATTAGGGCTTATTTCCAGGACCACATGACAGCACCACAGGAGTTGCTTCCTCCGCCCTCTACAGTGACAGGAACACTAGAGGTTAAAAACCCCTCCCCCTCCCAACCTCTCCAGTGTTTTTCCTGTCCCTGTACAGGACGGACGTAGGAACTTACCGGGATGTACGGGGTCCAGGTGGATTGAGGGGGGGCTCCGCTCTCTCTCCTTCCGGCCTGTCAAGACGCCCCAGGCCGACACCTCGCTGCACGGGGTCCCTCAGCCGCGCCGGTCGAGCTGCAGCTCCCGGCGCCTGCCGCTTCCCTCCGAGGGGAGGGCTCTCGGCCTCCTGCCTCCAGCCACGCGAGACTTCCGGGCACAGCGAGGAGAACGCCGGCGCATGCGCGGACGCCGCACTTCCGGTTTCCGGGTTAGTGCGGCCCCGGAAAATTGGCGCGAATTTCAAAACGGGACTCGGACGGCAGGACTGCGACCTGGCCCCTTCACTCAGGTAATAAAAACCTGGAAGGGTAGGGGGGTGGTACATTGTTTTTTCGTTAGGCTGCACTCCAGCACTGCCTGTGATGGCTGAAAAGGAATCAGACACTAAAACCCCTAAGGATGCCCAAGTCTCTAAGTGTCAGCCCTTCAGGGTTTCATTGCCCTGTAGCTGGGAGACTTGACTGAGCCTTGTTCTTTTTTGCAGGGTGGAGGTTCTTTTGTGGGTTCTGGCACCATCCCCAAAAAGAAATGTACCACTAAAGTTAAACGTTGTGCGGTGTGTGATGTTAAACTTCCTGACACCTGTGTTAAAAAGCTCTGCGAGACCTGTATTACAAAACTGATCTCTGAAGAGCAGACTACCCTCCTGTCGGACATGAGGTCCATGATACGGGAGGAGGTTCAGGCTGCCGTTGCAAGTCACGTCCCCCCACCAGAGCCCCCGGCGCCTCCTGCACAAAAACGTCCACGCCATCTGTTAGAGTCCTCAGAGGAAGATGGGATGTCCAGGAACTCCGACTCCCCAGGGGAAGATGAGGTCCTGGGTCCCCTGCCTGAGGAAGAGCGGCGTTACTTTTTTTCCGCAGGCGACACGGATGAGTTACTCCGTGCCGTACGGAGAACTATGATGGTGGCGGATACGGAAAAGCCACAAACCATACAGGATGAAATGTTTGGGGGGCTCCGGTCTCAGCGCCACAGGGTCTTTCCAGTAAATCACCATGTGCGTGCAATGATTCTGGCCGAGTGGGAGGAGGCGGAGAAAAGACTGCTTGTTCCCAGGGACTTCAAAGCCAGAATACCGTTTGAACCCGACGACATCAAGGAATGGGAGGATGTTCCCAAAATTGATGTTCCCGTGGCAAAAGTCGCACGGAAGACGTCGATTCCGTTTGAGGACTCCTCAGGTCTCCGGGACCCCATGGATAGGAAGGCTGATGGCCTTCTTAAAAAATCTTGGGAGGCTTCTGCAGCCACCATTAAGGCCAACATTGCCGCTACTTCCGTGGCTCGGTCTATGTCCCGTTGGTTATCGGACCTGGAAACTCAGGTTCGGGATGACGTCCCTAGAGACGCCATCTTGGAATCCCTTCCTATGCTAAAGCTGGCAACAGGATTCATGGCATTCCTGTGCGTTTTTCTGCCAGGAATGAGGCCCTTACTAATTCTGCCCGCAGGGCCATATGGTTGAAAACCTGGTCTGGTGACGGAGCGTCCAAAAATAAGCTGTGCTCCCTCCCCTTTTCAGGTGCCTGGGTGTTCGGTCCTGCTCTAGATGAAATTCTCGAAAAGGCTTCCGATAAAAAGGGCGGTTTCCCGGAGGTTAGACCCCCACGTTCCCTTCCCTCCCGGTGGTTTCGGCCTACTAGGCAGGACTATAAGGGTAAGGGTAAGATGGGCAGGTGGGGTTTCCATAAGGGCGGTCCAGATAGGCAACCCCACTTCGAACCCCGCAGGAAACAGGATAGATCCTGACGCCATTATCGGGGGGCAGGCTCAGCCAGTTTTTGGGCACCTGGCAACAGATAACCTCCAATCCATGGGTCCTTCAAGTGGTGGGGGAAGGTCTATGGATAGAATTTTCAGGGACCCCCCCAACCAGATTCCTCCTGACGAAACCGCAGTCGCAGTCCCTTGCCAACCGCCTATGGTCGGATGTGGATACCTTACTACACACCGGAGCAGTCCTCCCGGTTCCGATCTCAGAACAGTTCCAGGGCCACTATTCTTCCCTATTCTCTGTTCTCAAACCCTCTGGAGAATTCCGGACGATCATAAATTTAAAGCCCCTCAATCGGTTGGTCCGGTACAAAAGATTCCGGATGGAATCAATAAAATCCGCCATCCCTCTTCTCAACACCCATTCCGTCATGGCCACGGTAGATCTGAAAAACGCATACTACCATATAGCCATTCACCCACACTACCAGAAATACCTGAGGTTTGCGTTAGAGAGGGACAGAGTAATGTATCATTTCCAGTTCCGGTGCCTTCCATTTGGTCTCTCTTCTGCTCCCAGGGTGTTCACGAAGATAATGACGGAAGTTGTGGCGCACCTGCGAAGATCCAACGTGTCCATCGTCCCTTACTTGGACGACCTTCTGCTGTTGGCGGATTCCCCGGAGGAGCTCTCCCGGACGATCGCCACCACCTTGACTCTGCTGACGTCTCTCGGCTGGATCATAAACGATCAGAAGTCCAATCTCAGGGCAGAGACGAGAAAGGTGTTTCTGGGCATTCTTCTGGACTCCGATGCGCGAACATCCTTTTTGCCATCTCAAAAAGTAGTCGACATCAGGTCGAAAATCCGGACCTTCGGCCAAAAGAACCAGTGCTCCGTCAGAGAGGCCATGAGCATCCTGGGCATGATGACTTCCTGCATCCAATGTGTTTGCTGGAGTCAATTTCACTCCAGGCCACTCCAAAAGCTGATCCTGTCTTACACTGTGGGGTCCCGCTGGTCCCTCCATTGCAAGATTTGCCTGACCCCTCAGGTCATTCAAGGTCTCCGATGGTGGATGTGCAGGAAAATCTTCAATTGGGCGTTTTGTGGGACTGTTCGCCATCCGTCACGCTCACAACCGATGCCAGTCAGACGGGCTGGGGCGCCCATGTGAACTCCCTTTACGTTCAAGGCAGGTGGCCCCTGGAGGTGTCAACCCAGTCGTCCAATTTCAGGGAGCTGCAAGCGGTCTGGCAGGCTCTACAGGCGGCTTCTCCCTTGTTCCACGGTTGCCTCTCGGACAATGTTACGGCGGTAGCATTCCTTTGTCATCAGGGGGGCTCTCGCCACCCACCCCTGCAGGCTCTGGCATCACGGATCTTTCAGTGGGCGGAACGCACGGTTCTCTCCATCTCGGCTATCCATCTCAGGGGCTCGGACAACCATCTCGCGGACTTCCTGAGCAGGCGCACGATCGACCCATCGGAATGGGAGCTGAAGGACAATGTCTTTCAGGATCTGGTCAAAAGATGGGGTACACCCAAGGTAGATTTGTTCGCATCCAGGACCAATGCCAAACTACCAATCTTCTTCTCTCTGAATCCCCGGGATGCTCCGGCTGCGATCGACGCCATGGCCCAGCCTTGGTCCATGGGACTGGTGTACGCCTTTCCACCGCTGCCGTAGCTCCCCAGGGGACTCCGGAAGATTCAACAGGACGGCGCCCATGTGATTCTCATAGCCCCGTTTTGGCCCAAACGGAGCTGGTTCTCTTTACTCAGAAACCTGTCAGTTGCAGATCCGGTTCTCCTTCCCCTGACGGGCGATCTCCTCAGCCAGGGTCCAGTGCTTCACCCGGGCCTGGCTCACCTTCAGCTGTCGGCCTGGATCTTGAAGGGCGGTTCCTGAGACGGAAAGGCTTGTCGCTTGATGTCATCTCTACACTCCAGGCAAGTTGTAAGCAGATTACCCGGACCATCTATGGGAAAATCTGGAAGAAATTCTGCTCCTTTTTGGGTGAAGAACCTGCTGACAGTTCTCGGCCTAATGTTCCGAAAATCTTGGATTTCCTGCAACTCGGATTCCGCAAGGGTCTTACGCCTAGCACTCTGAAGGTCCAAATATCAGCGCTCAGCGTCTTCTTTGACATGCCACTGGCGTCCAATCCCTGGATTGCCAGATTCGTGAAGGGGATTCAGTGCCTTCGCCCTACAATTCGGCCCACAGTGCCTCCCTGGGATCTGACCTTGGTGCTCAATGGCCTTTGTGATTCTCCCTTTGAGCCCTTATACCATTTCGATGGAACATTTGTCCTTCAAGATGGTGTTTTTAGTGGCCATCACCACGGCTAAGCGGATTGGTGAATTACAGGCTTTGTCTATCAGGGAACCGTATCTTCAGGTCCTGGATGACAGGATTGTGCTGAAACTTGATCCGACGTTTCGCCCCAAGGTGGTCTCCTCTGCTACCCTAGAACAAGAAGTTGTTTTGCCATCCTTTTGCCACAACTACACGAACCAAAAGGAACAACGGCTGCATTCCTTGGATGTGAAGTGGACAGTACTGAGCTATTTGAGGCCACCCGGAACTGGAGATTGGACTCCAACTTATTCCTTCAGTTTAGGGGAAAATATCGAGGCAAATCGGCATCTAAGGCTTTCCTGTCTCGATGGGTTAGATCCACAATATCCTCAACCTATCAATTGGCGGGTAAGACCCCTGCCAGATCACCTTAGAGCCCACTCCACTAGATCACTATCTACCACGTGGGCAGAAAGGGCGGGAGCTTCTTTAGACCAGATTTGCAAAACTGCCACTTGGTCAGGTCCCAACACTTTTTGTAGGCACTACAAGTTGGATATTCTGTCCTCCCACCAGACCTCGTTCGGTAGGAAGGTGCTCCAGGCAGTAGTCCCCCCCTAAGGATAAATTAATTTGGTATTCTCCTGTGGTGCTGTCATGTGGTCCTGGAAAATAGGAATTACTACCTACCGGTAATGATGTTTCCAGGATCCATCATGACAGCGCCCTTATTTCCCTCCCTTTGTTTCTACTGCGTGTGCATTTACATTGTATGTAGCTCAAGCATGAATAAACGTGGTGTTATACCCATCCTGGTGTGGTACTTGAAAAGCCACTGGAGAGGTTGGGAGGGGGAGGGGTTTTTAACCTCTTGTGTTCCTGTCCCTGTAGAGGGCGGAGGAAGCAACTCCTGTGGTGCTGTCATGATGGATCCTGGAAACATCATTACCGGTAGGTAGTAATTCCTATTTTTCTGGTGGACAGTTTGGTGTTTTAATTTCTACCATTTTTGTTTTACATATGATTTTTGAATGCTTTTTATTCACTTTTTTGAGTCTCAGTATGATGAATAAATGGCATTTTTAGCTTTTTTTTGTTATTTACTTTTTTACAATGTTTGCCATACTGGATAAATTATATCACAGTTTTATAGATAGAGTTGTTCAGAAAGTGACAATACCAATTATGTGTACTTTTTTGTTTATTTTTGTTTTAACACAAATGCTGCATTTTTAGTGGCGAAACTTCTTTTTGTGATTTGTGTGCGCTTTTTTTGTGTTTATCTTTTTTTTTTCCCTTTTTTACATAGTTTAACTCTTTTACTTAATCCCAACTTTGGGACATGAATATTTTACTCTTTTATCACTGGTCTTCTGTATTACAGTACTCCTGTACTGCAGGATATGAGACATGTCAGTGTCTCACTGACCGAGCCTGTTAGACCCAGCTCATGGATGGATCTAACAGGCCAACGTACCCTGGAGTCATCAGATGACATCAGGGTACCATGTCTACAATTGGCACCTGCGATTACAATCTTGATGGGTAGCTCGTGCCAAAGGGTGTTTTTTTAACCTTTTTAACCTCTGAGATACTGCTGTCGCAATCGACAGTGGTATTTAAGGGGTCAATTTGTTACAAAACCAGTCGGGGCCGATGTCCGCAGGTGTCAACTTTCATATAGAGCTGTCACCAGTGGGAATTTCACCCACAGGAGGCGTTATTCACTTATTCCGTAGCGCTTTTAATAAGCAGCTTTGAGGAATAACACCCCTGAGCATCCTCTGTTAAAAGGCGTATCGGTGGTAAGGGATTCAAAAATTGGTGTAAACTATGCATCCTTTTCTGACAATACATACCCTTTTATTAAGAAATTTCAGGTGACCTGACTCAGCTTTGGCTATCAGCCATTACTGTCTACGAAAAGCATGTTCCTCATTACTCTCTGCTTCAGTTAATTCATTGTAAAAATGATGAAATACATCCCAGCTGTAGCAAGTGATCTCCAGGCCAAGCTTAGAAATGCCAGAAAACCCAGTTAAAACGTTGGATGTCAGAGAATCTGTTTTATATTATCCAGAGTTATTTCAGAGCAGGTGTAGGACAATTACAACTGGAGTGAAGAGTTATGGCTCCTGTGTGACAGGAAGATGGCGCGGGATCTGGGTTGTCTCCGCAGAGGAGAAGGGCAGTGCTTCTGGCCATGGTTACAGGATACATACTCAGCTGCAGACATGGGCTTTTTAAGGCTAATTACTGACCTTAGCCATATTGAAATGGAAATTAGAATCTGAGTTCGAAATGCTTCTCATAGAGATGGAAATATATGATGTGTTTCTACATTGTCTTAGGGTACCTTCACACTTAGCGATGCAGCAGCGATCCGACCAGCGATCTGACCTGGTCAGGATCGCTGCTGCATCGCTACATGGTCGCTGGTGAGCTGTCAAACAGGCAGATCTCACCAGCGACCAGTGAACAGCCCCCAGCCAGCAGCGACGTGCAAGCGACGCTGCGCTTGCACGGAGCTGCCGTCTGGAAGCTGCGGAGACTGGTAACTAAGGTAAACATCGGGTATGGTTACCCGATGTTTACATTAGTTACCAGCGCACAGCTGTGTGTGCAGGGAGCAGGGAGCCGCGCACACTGAGCGCTGGCTCCTTGCTCTCCTACCATAGCTACAGTACACATCGGGTTAATTAACCCGATGTGTAATGCAGCTACATGTGCAGAGAGCAGGGAGCCGCGCACACTGCTTAGCGCTGGCTCCTTGCTCTCCTAGCTGCTGTACACATCGGGTTAATTAACCCGATGTGTACAGCAGCTACATGTGCAGAGAGCCGGAGCCGGCAGCACAGGCAGCGTGAGAGCTGCAGATGCTGGTAACTAAGGTAAATATCGGGTAACCACCTTGGTTACCCGATGTTTATCTTGGATACAGCTTACCTCAGCTGTCAGACGCCGGCTCCTGCTCCCTGCTCGCTTCATTTGTCGCTCTCTTGCTGTCACACACAGCGATCTGTGTGTCACAGCAGGAGAGCGGCTTTGAAGAAAACGAACCAGGGCTGTGTGTAACGAGCAGCGATCTCGCAGCAGGGGCCAGATCGCTGCTCAGTGTCACACACAGCGAGATCGCTAATGAGGTCACTGCTGCGTCACAAAAACCGTGACTCAGCAGCGATCTCGGCAGCGAGCTCGCTGTGTGTGAAGCACCCCTAAGTTGGACTGGGATTGGTAGGGTCAAATCCTTGCCATGCTAGCCCACTAGACTAATGCCAGTTTTTATGTTTCGAATGGAAAAATAAAAACCTCCTTCATGTAAATAATTGAAGAGTAGTGCTCATTTCACTTGGCTATTATTACCCAATTACAGCATATGAAACAACCCTGTTTGTTATCTTGTAAATATCTCTGCAATGGATCATTGTGATATGAGAATAATGGTAAACTGGTAACTACCTAGAGATAAATAGATCTGGTTTAAGTTTTAATCCCCAGGATCACAGGGATAACCACTAAACCCTGGATGACTAGGTAAAGCAATGTATTAACAATGACAAACTTCTAGATCAATTGCAATGAAAGCCTCAGCAAATATTTATATTGGACTGTAATGCAGAAAACTAAGGTTAAGTCCACACACTTTAGTTTTGTCGTAACCACAAAAATGCACAGTGGCCCAAACGACGCATCCTTCTACTTGGACCGATAAGTTAAATGGGCACTGATTTCACTGTCGTAAAACGATCGATGATCATCTAGTTACATGCACAGTTTTTATTATGCAACTTTTACATGAGCAGATATGTTGTCAGCATAAAAGAAGAAAATTATTGACAAACCATCAAAATATCATTGATTGTGTGCTCTTGTTTCCCCCATACAGTAATTGTGAATGATCGTTCTTAGACTTTAATTGCACCATCTATGGTGACGTGTGATCACTAGGCCCTCATTCCGGGCAAATTTACCTGCCCATGTATGAGGACCTGAAATCTTTTGGACCTCCAGGTATGGAAATGCCAGGAATGGATGTGATTTGCTGCTATTAAATTAAAAAGTAGAGATGCAGGACATTTAAAGAGTCTATAAATAAACAGCAGTTCCCCCCAAGATATTTATACAGTATCCAAGTCTTTTACAGAACGGCTGGAATATTGCACAAACCCCACAGATTTCCTGTGCACAAAATACTGTACTAAACGTGTCATTCCAGGGTTAGGGCCGCAGGTAATAAAATAGTGACATAATGGACAAGTTTTATTGCTCCAGTCATACAAAGGCAGCATTGGTTATTTCAGGCAGTGCAGACATATCTACAGCCAGCACATTAAATACTAATATATTCACATCTGTCGTACTTTGACAAAGGAGGTCTTATAAATGTCTCCAGCAGGAGAAGCTTAAACTGGTTTATGGAGCAAGTGCCACATCTTGATATTATGTCAAACATCTATAATTGAATTAGCCTCAGAAGTTAAAACCAGCAGAGGGGGCTTTACACGCTACTATATATCTAACGAGATGTCGGCGGGGTCACGTCGTAAGTGACGCACATCCAGCATAGTTAGTGATATCGTAGCGTGTGACAGCTATGAACTAGCAGAAATACTCACCTTCTCGTTCATCGTTAACACGTCGCTCATTTTCTAAAAATCGAACGTTCAGTTGTTCAATGTTCCCGAGCCAGCACCCCGGGAACGATGAACTGCAGCTTACCTTCGTCTCGCCGGCAATGCGGAAGGAAGGAGGTGGGCGGGATGTTTATGTCCCGCTCATCTCCGCCCCTCCGCTTCTATTGGACGGCCGCTGTGTGACGTCACTGTGACGCCAAACGTCCCTTCCCCTTCAGGAAGTGGATGTTCGCTGCCCACAGCGAGGTTGTTTGGAAGGTAAGTACACGTGACGGGGGGTTACAGCATTGTGCGACACGGGCAACATATTGCCCGTGCCGCACAAACGATGGGGGCGGGTGCGATCGCAAATGCGATCGCACGACATATTGAAACGTGTAAAGCAGGCTTATGATTGTAAGGCATGTTCAGCATAATGTGTTTCCAAGTTTATAAAGTTGTAATTGTAGTAGAAATGGGAACAACATATCTTTTATCACCTATATTTTTTGATTATACAGTATTTTATTTTATTGGGGGGCAGCCATCATGTGTGAGCTGTGTATAGCAATTCAAATGTTTGCCTTATAGCACCTTAATGTGAGAAAACTCAGTAAGGCTGGAGTCACACTCGCGTTTGGAAAATCGGACCGATTCTCATGCTAGAAAGTAGCATGAGCTCTGTCCGAGTGTTGATCCGTGTGCAATGCAACTGAAATGTGATTCTGTGATTTTCCTCTAGATTGTAGTCCGTGTGCAATCCGTGTGTGATCCGTATGTGATCCGTTTTTATTCTCAGCAGCTATGTCATCTGCCGTTCAACTCTGCTACATGGCCGCTGACAGCAGACACAGACAGAGCCGTGCGATCAGAATGAACTCGGATGAACTTCACCCGACTTCATTGTCATCCTGCGGCTCTGTCTGTGTGTCGTGGCCTGATTTTCCCCTGAGTGACAGAAGTGATCTGCGTGATCAGCGTTGCCATCACTGAGGTTACCCGCGGCCACAGCTGAAGTCCTCCACCTGAGATCTGTGTCCGCAGGTCACCTGAATGAGGGCACAGCTGATAGCGCGACTCACTTCAGTTGCTGCGGGGAGCTCACAGAGAGTGGTCGTGTTCTTTGGCCGCTCTCTGTCAGCTTCCGAAGTAGAGCGGAAAGCGTCGTGGGAGCTCTGTGGATTACGTCAGACCTGGAGGGGTATTTGGGGACTTTAATAAAATGGTGAAAGAGGTTGTTTTTTTGTCATTTATTTCAAATAAAGGATATTTGGGTGTATGTGTTTACTTGCTTTAACTTACAGGTTAATCATGTAAGGTAGGGAGACGCCTGCCATGATTAACCTAGGACTTAGTGGCAGCTATGGGCTGCTGCCATTAACTCCTTATTACCTCGATTGCCACCGCACCAGGGCAATTCGTGATGAGCCGGGCAAAGTCCCGGGACTGTCGCATGTAATGTATGCGGCAATTCCGGGCGGCTGCTGGCTGATATTTTTAGGGTGGGGGGCTCCCCATAACATGGGGCTCCCCATCCTGACAATACCAGCCTTCAGCCGTATGGCTTTACCCTGGCTGGTATGAAAATTGGGGGGGACCGCACACCGTTTTTTTTTAATTTTTTATTTATTTTACTGCACGCTATAGACCCGCCCACCGGTAGCTGTGATTGGTTGCAGTGAGACAGCTGTCACTCAACGTGGGGGCGTGTCTGACTGCAACTAATCATAGGCGCCGGTGGGCGGGGAAAGCAGTGAATCCGTTATGGAATAATGAGCGGCCGGCTTTTTCAAAAGAGGAAAAGCCGCCGGAGATTTTTGACAGCTGTGCAGCGCCGCGCCAGTGATCGGGGATCGGTGAGTATGAGAGAGGGGGTGGGAGAGACCGACAGAGAGAGAATAGAGACCAAGAGGGAGAGATCGACTGACAGAGATAGAGATTGACTGACATTGACAGACCTCACTCATTTCCAGTGTTCTCTGCAACATGTGATAAATGTATTTAGAAAAACGCATGTCACTAGGATGGTGTGTGTGCCGTCCGTGTGACATCCGTTTTTTTTCACGCACCCATAGACTTGCATTGGAGAGACTCGTGCGAGAAACTACAAATCGCAGCATGCTGCGATTTTTTTCTCAGTCCGATTTGAGCTGAGAAAAAAATATCAGATCGGAGCTGCCTCATTGATTAACAATGGTCCGAGTGCAATGCGAGATTTTCTCGCATTGCACTCGTGCGAGTTAATCGCAAGTGTGACTCCAGCCTTAAGCGGGCTTTACACGCTACGATATATCTAACGAGATGTCGGCGGGGTCACGTCGTAAGTGACACACATCCGGCATTGTTAGTGATATCGTAGCGTGTGACAGCTATGAACGAGCAGAAATACTCACCTTCTCGTTCATCGCTGACACGTCGCTCATTTTTTAAAAATTGAACGTCCTGTTGTTCAATGTTCCCGAGGCAGCACACATCGCTCCGTGTGACACCCCGGGAACGATGAACACAGCTTACCTGCGTCCCGCCGGCAATGCTGAAGGAAGGAGGTGGGCAGGATGATATTGGCCAGCTGCTGTGTGACGTCGCTGTGACGCTGAACGTCCCTCCCCCTTCAGGAAGTGGATGTTCGCGCCCACAGCGAGGTCGTTTGGAAGGTAAGTACGTGTGATGTGAGGTTACAGCATTGTGCGACACGGGCAACAAATTGCCCGTGCCGCACAAACGATGGGGGCGGGTGCGATCGTAAATGCGTTCGCACGACATATTGAAACATGTAACGCAGGCTTAAGAAAGTGACTCATTGACTTCTATGGGAAAGTGTTGTGGGCTTGCTGTGTGACTCCTGCAGAGGTCTCTTGATTGAGGGGGAACTGAGTTGTTTCCATTTCCCATTATCAATTATATTATTCTGCGTTCTCTTTTTTTTTAGATCCCTTATAGAGGTATCACCTTACATTGTAATCCTGCATAAGATGAGTGACAAAAAGTAATCTCTGCAAAACAGAAATTGTCAGTCTATTGTGAGTCTCAGGATTTTTTTTTTAGATCTATACCTATCTATACATATCAATCTTATCGCTCCAATGTGTGTGTGTGTATGTATGTATGCAAATACTGTGTGTGTATATATATATATATATATATATATATATATATATATATTGTATATATAAACTCACACATTATTTTATATAGTAATAGTGACAGAAAACAAAAATGGATAAAGTAAAAAATATTTTTATCATAAAAATTTGATTTGAACAGTGGTCTACTACATTCCATAATGAAAATCTCTCCTGCATTTAAGTTCAGTTACATTAGGCCCCCTTCACACGCACATGTCTCCGGTACGTGTTAGGTCCGTTCCTGCACGTATCGGAGACACGGGCACATGTAGACCCATTAAATTCAATGGGTCTGCGCACACGTGCGTGTTTTGCCATGGAACGTGTGTATGTGGGGAGCACACACGTAGATATGTCCACATTTTCTCCGGCATCACGGGTGCAAATGGACCACACAGATGTAGTGTGGATGCGGTTCCGTGTGACACGCGCCGGAGAAAACTCACGTGACAGAGAAAAAAATAAAAAAAATCTTTACTCACCTTCTCCTGCCCTCCTGTCTCTGCCGCTGCTGTCACTTGCTGCCGACCGCTCATTATGCTCATTTAATATTCACTTCACTGCGGCCGGAAGCAGCAGCAGCGGGGAGTCAGCAGGGCTGAAGACCGAAGTTCAGCACCACGGATAGCGACGCCAGGGACAGGTGAGTTGACAGTTCTCGTTCTCCGTGTGTTATCATAGAGAACACACGTAGTGCCATAAACACGGCTTACGGAGGGGAAAATGCACCTTTGACACGTCCGTGAAACACATGCGTGATTTTCACGGACGTGTGAAGGGGGCCTTAGTTAAAGGGAAACTGTCATGTCGGTTTTTTATATTGACCCGCCACCAGTGTGTTTTAAATGATGCAATGTGCACCACTAACATGGTTTAAAAAAAAATAAAAATTGCATGTATTTATCTTAAAAAAAAAAAGACTTTTTATGCTTAGGTGAATGCAGTAAATACATTAAGTTTCAGTCATAAGGGTGGGGCTTTTGCTGGGATGATTGTTACATCAGCACAAGTCCTGCAAAACCACTGCTCTTCTTCTGCTCACCACAGGTCCTTCAACATCACTTCTCTGCTGAGCGCCGCCGATTATGGTCACATGATCGTGACATCAGCACAGGTCCTGCACAACCTCTTCTGTTCTGTTGAGCTCCGGAGCTCAGCATTGGAGAAGTGGTTGTGCAGGATCTGTGCTGATGTGAAGATAATGTGACTGTAATTGGTGGAGCTCAGCAGAGAAGTGATGTTGAAGGACCTGTGGTGTAATCAATTACAATGCTGGGACGTGACTAAGTTAAAAAAAGAATCATGCCTGAACTTGAGTGACAGTGACTGATCCCAGCAGAAGCCCCACCCTTATGACTGAAACTTAAGGTATTTACTGCATTCACCTAAGCATATAAAGTTTTTTTAAGATAAATACATGGATTTTTTTTAAAGCATGTTTGTGATGCACATTGCATCATTTAAAACACATTGGGGGCGGTTTAATATAAAAAAAATGACATGACAGGTTCCCTTTAAATATAAAATGATTGACAGCACTTACCAGGGATAGCAAAAATAATCGGAAAAAGTTCTTTTATTGCTCCATACACATATTTGAAGCAATGTTTCGACCAGTTTCATGGAGCTTATACAAACGTGTTATATCACATTAAAGACATGATCATTAGCCAGCATCAATCCCAAGTCCGACATTATGGATCGCTTTGTATTTGTGAATGGAGCAATAACTGAACTTTTTTTGATTAGTTTTTCCTCCTCTCTTGTGTTCTGTCAGCATTTTTCCTGATTGGGACTGTTTTAAGATTAATGAATTCTGATCTTTTTTGACTGTGTCGCTCACAAGTGTGACTGCTAATATTTTTATTTTTCATATACACTACAGTTCAAAAGTTTGGTGTCATCCAGACAATTTTGTCTTTTCCATGAAAAATCATACTTTTATTTATCAAATGAGTTGCATAATGAATAGAAAATATAGTCCAGACATTGACTAGGTTAGAAATAAGGATTTTTACTTGAAATGATTTTCTCCTTCAAACTTTGCTTTCGTCACAGAATGCTCCTTTGCAGCAATTACAGCTTTGCAGACCTTTGGCATTCTAGCTGTTAATTTGATGAGGACATCTGGAGATATTTCACCCCATGCTTCCAGAAGCCCCTCCCACAAGTTGGATTGGCTTGATGGGCACCCTCCCATCCATCATTGCCTGAAACGTTTTTTTCAAGAAGGTATACACGTGGGATAGTAATGCTGATGATGGCATTATCAGCGCTGGCTATGTTTGTGGTGTACTGGAAGCAGCACAACACGGCACACACTTCCCACATGGAGGCCCACTTATTGGTGGTGAAGTGGTGTTCTGAAGAGCAACTCACCCATTTGTGCTGCAACTGAAACTCCGCTATTGTCTGCTGCTGCTCACACATGTCTCTCTAGCATATGCAAGGGGGAGTTCCACTTTGTGGGTATGTCACATATGATGATGTGAGCGGAAGGCAGACGTGACGCTGCAGACATGCAGCTCTGACATCTCAGGGTAACGTTTCAGGAAGCTTTGCACCATCAAATTCAGCACATGCACCAGGTAAGGGATGTGTTGAAAATGACTAGCTGCTACTAGATTTTGCCCATTATCGCTCATCATCAAGTCGAGCTTGAGGTTCAGTGGCACCAACCACTCATCGGTCTGTTGTTTGTTTCCCATCCACAGCTCCTGTGTGGTGTAGGATTTTTCTCCTAAACAGATGCGTTTCAGAACAGCCTGCTGTCTTTTCCTCCTGGCTATACTGAAGTTAGTGGTGCAGGTGTTACGCTAACTAGATGAGGAGGCGGCAGAGGAATTAGATTAGGAGGCAACATGGACAGAGAAACATCCAGCAATCCTCGGTAGTGGTAGGACAGCCTTCCGTCGCAGGCCCAGCCGCCACTACATTTACCCAGTGGGCAGATAGAAAGATATAATGTCCCTGCCCGTGCTTACTGATTTACGTATCGGTGGCTATGTGGACCTTGCCACTGATGGTGTTGTGCAGTGCACACCTGATGTCAGCAACATGTTTGTGCAGGCAGGGATGACCCACCTCGAAAAGTAATGGAAGCTGAGAAGCCCGTACTGTGGGACAGCCACCACCCTAAGTTTTGACTGTCTCCACCAGCCGGAATGGCAGCATTTCAAAGGCCAGGAATTTTGAATGCTGTTATTCATTTCCAGGGCTCATGGGTGAGTAGGAGGGTACTTCCTCTTTATTTTCATTGTTTGGGGGATGAATAGCTGAACACTTCCATGGGACAGTGTGGAGATGCTCACTGACAATGCTGCTGGTGTTGTTGTCCCATCCTCTTTGCGGGGAGACAGGTGGCAGTGTTGCCCAGGAGGGGAAGGAAGAGGCTGAGACCGCAGCAGAATAGGAAGCAGGAAAAGGCTCAGATCTTTCCTTGTCATGCAAGTAGTGCTCAGGTTATGAACATTAATACCTCGCTTCAAGCTCTGATGGCACAGCATCTCTTGTCAGCAGTACATTGCTTGAAGAGCGCCAGGGAACTCCTTTGAACTGGCCTTGCTGTGCACAATTCGTCGGCGCAGTGGGCAGTAGCAGCCGACATACTGGCTAAGGGCCAGCTGATATGCTTTGCACCCTGCTCCCTCTTTTGCTCTGCAGCTTTACTAGCGTGACCACCTTGTCTTCCTCCGAACTGTGCATGTCACTTGGATGGCTTTTATTCCATCTGGGGTCTAGGACCTCATCATCCCCCGCATCATCTTCCACCTACTGCTCACCCCTGACCTCATTGCCCATCTGCACACTGCAGAAATCTGCAGCAGTTGGCACCTGTGTTTTGTCATCATCAGAGATGTGTTGCAGTGGTCCGCTGACTGTGTGCACAAGCCCTCCCATGTACTCATTCTCAAGCAACACAAGTGGTTGAGCATCAATGAGCATCCATGCACTCATTCTCTTCCACTTCTGGGGTACAGCCAAGTGGATGGCCCACAGAACCCCAGCGAGTGAAGTTATCTAAAAGGTGAAGTGACTGCTGCATGACTTGGGGCTCAGACTGCTTGGCTGATTTGCAACAGGGGGAGGTGGAAGATAGATGCCCATGGGCTGCAGGTGCTAACTCTGCCCCTTCAGCGGGGGACTGGGTGGAAGACAAAGTGAAGGGTGTCTATAATTTCAGAGTAAGGATACATTAATTGTCCCCCCTGAATGCAAAATGCTGAGTTTCTTTTTACCACCTTGTATCAATAAGGTATGAAAAAAGTATTTTAGGAATGACTAATTTACATGACTAAATATAGATAATATCAAATCTGAAGGTTTACTGTGCTTCATCCCTAAAAGGTAGCAAGGAGTGCATATTTAATGGAGACAAGAATGTGGAACAGAGTTTAAAGCTGACGGCTCAGTGTTAATGCCTTTCCAATGTCTGGATAAAATAGGATTAGGATGAGGGTAAAGAATCTGGGCAGGAGTCTGCCCTTCTGTTCTCATATTTGTGGCCCTATGGTTTATTTTTTCTTACAATGCTTTGTGGAATCTCAACGTTCAGGATGAGATTTACTTTATACGGGTTAGGTGTCCATTGTGTTTTCTCCACCTGCAAACGGAAGTTGTTTTTGACAAAGGGACTACACCTCAGTGTGTAGTGAGATGTAATGGGAGAACTACAGCATTGTAGCTGTAGGAACATATACAGTATATTGCAATGTTTCAGGAATTCAAAAGGGGTGTACTGAGTTTTTACTCGTGACTCTCTGTATAATGAGGTCTAGTATAGATGTTAGGCAATAGTCTATACAGTTTGAAAATTTCTTTCTGATTCCAGCTGACCTCTTCCCAACCAATTTCACACAACAAAATAAAACAAATAATGATTTACATATGTTACAGAATAGAATTTTGTGTACTGAACCTAATCTTCAGAGCTATGTCTGGACATCATTCGTGGTTTTATATAATAGAGATGCCCAGGCAATAGAAAACTCCAAACAAATTTCCCTCTAATTTATTTTTATTTTACCTTGGGCTTTGAATGTAAAGGAGCCGTCATAGATCCTGGATTATAAAAATGAACATATTAATAAAAGAACAGTTAAAAATGTTATTTTTTTTATAATACAACATAGACTATTATTACTGAATATAGAGGGTTTTGTGTATCTGTCTTAGCTAATGGGCCACGTCTGGGTTGGTTTTCTGCCATCTTGATTCTTTCTTCCTTTCTGATATGGTTCCCCCAGTGTACACGACATTTCCCATTATGCCTGTGCAGGACATACATGTAACATACAAAATTTTACAGTAGATTAGTGTCAAAATCCACAATTGAAAAAGTCATTAGAATATATCTACCTATAGATAGCAAAGCAATAGTTAAAGGCGTTGCCAGGGACTTTTATATTTTTTATGCTATCAGCCTATTCTGCTCGGCACCAATGTCTGCTGGGTCAGAGCGGTGGCCATGGAACACTCCTACTGGCGATTCTGCTGCTTCACTTGATTCACAGCAACAGAGAAGCTCTTTCTCTTCCGTTATGCTCTGTCAATGGGCCTCACTGCCGATGTCATGCTGAATAACAGCTGGCCACCTGGAGTAACGCCCCGTCAATAGAGCAAAGTGGAAGAGAAGTTGCTCTTATCAACACAAGATCATCGAAACCTGCAGAATTGGTTCATTACCCTCTGAGCAGGCAGAGGTCGGCGCAGGGCAGAACCAGCAGGTAGTTAGCAAAAAAAGAATTATTGCAATATATTGATTATAAAAATTATATTTGTTCCATTCATCAGTTTGTTGAATGTATTTGATGTACTTATCCTAACCTTACAGTGTAGACATCAGACAATTTTCTCTGTGCTTAGGTCTGTAGGTAGCGCAAATGTACAAGAGAATAAACTGTGAATCATATAGTTACTCTTGGCTGCCTTATGCTGAGTTTACATGACCTGTAATCATCCATTAGAACAGATCCTGCAGAGATCTGTTGAGAAAAAAGTTGTGCACAACTTTTTGTCCGTTGTTAAATAACTGATCCATTTTCTTAACATTGGAGTCTATGGAGATCGGATCCGTTAACTAATTGCTATTTAGTCATTTGTTTTTCTTGTATTTGTAACTGATCTGTTTTTTTCTTACAGGATCTGTTTCAAATGGAAGATAAATAACAATCCATTAATGGATCTGTTCTCCGTAGACTCCAGTGTTAAAAAAAAACCGGATCCGGCAGAAATTGTTTTGCCAACAGATCTCTGCAGGATCCGTTCTAATGGATGATTACAGGACATGTGAACTCAGCCTACCTGCAATCCGATGTCTTAATTTAACGCAATCCACATTTGGATTTAAAATAATCTCTGGAAGTAGCTTCTGATACAGATTTGTGTCCCACCCAAACATCTTAACAGCTCATTTACATATTAATAAAAATGTGGATTTCTCTGGAGTAAGTTATTGGATCGCAGATACCAAGGTATCATTTAGCTTCCCTTAATCTGCATGCCCATATAAGCGGCTTAGGAGGGTTGATCCTACTGACAGATTCCCATTAAATATTGTATTTCAGAAAACTTTTAGGCAGTTTTCCAGACTGTTGTATAGAGCTGGGCATTGGGTTCTTGGTACAACATTCCCACACTGTGACAGTTAATCTGTCAGTATTGGTCCCCAGGGAGGTGAGCGCTCTACAGAGAGACACAAAGAATGGTAAATGCTATATATAATATTATGTAGTGCGCAATTGTAATTAATAAGGACATCAATCAAGATTGCATTATTAACATTCTTGGGCAGTTCAGTATTTTCAGTGACCTCACATCTTATCTTTCCTATTCAGATGTTGTTTTTTCCCAAGATATGACCAAGCCCTTTTATCATCTTAGATCATCACTTCCCATTTATAAAGTTCTGTTGCTTGGAAGTTAAGGGAGGGTAGAACATTATATAATCAGCATGACATCTTTAATTGATCATTGTGGCCAAGAGCAGATTTCCCTTAAGATGACAGTCGTCTCGTCTTTCCTATTATGGAAGGATTTTGTAAGTGAACCTGCTGAACAGGAATGTGCTATATAGTGTGGAAATACAATTCATAACCTCCTCATCTACTCACAGATATACTATACTAGTGCTTTATTTATTAAACTATAATAGGGCATAACAGTGGCCAAATATGTGTAGTCTTTAAGTACTGGGGATTTGACTTCACTCATATTATGTTTGGGCTATATATATATATATATATATATATATATATATATATATATATATATATATATATATATATATATACAGTGCCTACAAGTAGTATTCAACCCCCTGCAGATTTAGCAGGTTTTATAAGATGCAAATAAGTTAGAGCCTGCAAACTTCAAACAAGAGCAGGATTTATTAACAGATGCATGAATCTTACAAACCAACAAGTTTTGTTGCTCAGTTAAATTTTAATAAATTTTCAACATAAAAGTGTGGGTCAATTATTATTCAACCCCTAGGTTTAATATTTTGTGGAATAACCCTTGTTTGCAATTACAGCTAATAATCGTCTTTTATAAGACCTGATCAGGCCGGCACAGGTCTCTGGAGTTATCTTGGCCCACTCCTCCATGCAGATCTTCTCCAAGTTATCTAGGTTCTTTGGGTGTCTCATGCGGACTTTAATCTTGAGCTCCTTCCACAAGTTTTCAATTGGGTTAAGGTCAGGAGACTGACTAGGCCACTGCAACACCTTGATTTTTCCCCTCTTGAACCAGGCCTTGGTTTTCTTGGCTGTGTGCTTTGGGTCGTTGTCTTGTTGGAAGATGAAATGACGACCCATCTTAAGATCCTTGATGGAGGAGCGGAGGTTCTTGGCCAAAATCTCCAGGTAGGCCGTGCTATCCATCTTCCCATGGATGCGGACCAGATGGCCAGGCCCCTTGGCTGAGAAATAACCCCGCAGCATGATGCTGCCACCACCATGCTTGACTGTAGGGATGGTATTCTTGGGGTCGTATGCAGTGCCATCCAGTCTCCAAACGTCACGTGTGTGGTTGGCACCAAAGATCTCGATCTTGGTCTCATCAGACCAGAGAACCTTGAACCAGTCTGTCTCAGAGTCCTCCAAGTGATCATGAGCAAACTGTAGACGAGCCTTGACATGACGCTTTGAAAGTAAAGGTATCTTACGGGCTCGTCTGGAACGGAGACCATTGCGGTGGAGTACGTTACTTATGGTATTGACTGAAACCAATGTCCCCACTGCCATGAGATCTTCCCGGAGCTCCTTCCTTGTTGTCCTTGGGTTAGCCTTGACTCTTCAGACAAGCCTGGCCTCGGCATGGGTGGAAACTTTCAAAGGCTGTCCAGGCCGTGGAAGGCTAACAGTAGTTCCATAAGCCTTCCACTTCCGGATGATGCTCCCAACAGTGGAGACAGGTAGGCCCAACTCCTTGGAAAGGGTTTTGTACCCCTTGCCAGCCTTGTGACCCTCCACGATCTTGTCTCTGATGGCCTTGGAATGCTCCTTTGTCTTTCCCATGTTGACCATGTATGAGTGCTGTTCACAAGTTTGGGGAGGGTCTTAATTAGTCAGAAAAGGCTGGAAAAAATGATAATTAATTCAAACGTGTGAAGCTCATTGTTCTTTGTGCCTGAAATACTTCTTAATACTTTAGGGGAACCAAACAGAATTCTGGTGGATTGAGGGGTTGAATAATAAATGACCCTCTGAATAAACTTTTCACAATTTAAAAAAAAAAAAAAAAAATAACATTCTTTTTGCTGCAGTGCATTTCACACTTCCAGGCTGATCTACAGTCCAAATGTCACAATGCCAAGTTAATTCCGAATGTGTAAACCTGCTAAATCTGCAGGGGGTTGAATACTACTTGTAGGCACTGTATATATATATATATATATATATATATATATATATATATATATATATATATATATATATATATATATATATATATATATATTTAGCATATATAAGCCATTTCTGATTATATGGCTTAGAACACTACACATCTAAATCTATGGAGCCACAAAAAGACCATCTGGCTCTATAAAATGAAGCTGCACGCTCTCTATATGCCTTTGTATGCTGCCATATTACAGATATAGCCTAAAGAGGATTAAAACATATATTTAAAAAATTAAAGAGAACCTGTTATCTGATTCATCCTGCCCAAACCATGGACAGCGCGAATCAAACACCGGTTACATTATTGTACCTGTGTACGTTTTAGGGTATGGTTCCACTTGTGTACAGATTCCGATGCCAGAGCATCGGAAGCGATATGCTAATAACCCTCTTATGTGAGCGTCAGCCGAGGGTCATGCGACTGTGATGTGATCTTGTGATTGGGTTACAGCTGTGGAAAAGAGGATGGGAGCACTTTCTCCCCATCTCCTCTGCTGCTTGTCTCTGCATACATCGCACTGCAGTTGGATTACATATGAGTGCAGTGTGATGTTTCACGCACTCCCATAGACAAACACAGCGTGCTGCAATCCATTCCGCATGCTGCTATGGCATGAGAAATCAATTGTAGATGGACACTGCCCCATAGTTTTGCACTAGAGTGATAGCAATCAGATGTTATATCGGATTGCACTCATCTGTGCAAAACACAAGTGGTACCGTACCCTTATTCAGAAATGTGCAGGAATTTAGAGAAAACATATACAGTGGAACCTTGGATTAAGAGTAACTTGGTTTGAGAGCGTTTTGCAGGACAAGCAAAGCTTTTTACAAATTTGCAACTTGGTTTAAAAGCAATGATTTGCTGTAAGAGCAAATACTCACAGTGCACAATTCCGGTTCCGTCCTTTCACTGCACTGTGACCTGCTCTGGAGGTAACTTTCTCTACATATGTACTGTATACAGTATACCATTGTACAGTACAGTATATACTATATGGCATGTCTATCAATTTGCATTTGTGGATATAGTACTGTACTTTCATTCTGCTAACCAGTGCAGCACATTGCTTACTGTACCTCTCACACACCAACAATTCTATTGTAAGCTAAAGTGCAGTTTAATTTGTTTTATATGTTTTTTACTGTACTGTACAGTATATTGTATTTGTGTACTGTAATAATTTTATACGACTTCTGTACATTATTTTGTATTACTGTAATTAGTTTGTATAAATACAGTAAATATTTTTGGGTTGTGGAACGAATTGTCTGTGTTTCAATTATTTCCTATGGGAAATTTCGCTTTGATGTAAGAGTAACTTGGTTTAAGAGCAAACTCCCGGAACCAATTTTACTCGTAATCCAAGGTTCCAGCAGCTGCTCCTCGCCCTGATTCCCTTGACTGACAGGCCTCACACTATGTGTGAGAATCATCAAAAGTACAAAGTGGTCACATTCATCACAGACCGCGCTAAATGGTTAACACTTATAACCCAAGGGATCAACCACAATAAAGGTTGAAAAAGAGTGACACAAGGTCCAACTAAATCAATTTAATTTTATTACAGTTTCAAATATATTAAAATAGATACAACTAATAGGTGCTTCAAAGGTGGTAATAAATGTAATACTAGGGACAAAATGGAAGTGTAACAGGACTACTATATGACAGCATATAATAAAGCCATTAATTGCAATGCTCTCCGGTATATTATAATATTAACTAATTCATACGACCATGTAATCATAAGCTGTATCATTTACACTGGTAAGTACATACAGATGTGAAAAAAGTATATAATCATATTGCATGAAATATATGGGGTGATTAGAGAAAATAATGTCAGCCAAGTGGCAGAGACAAAATAGATTGCAATCACCATTAAGGAAAGCGTGTCCTATACCTGTGAATGTATCAGGTCCTGGTGCCACGTCCACGTCCCAACCCCAATGTACTATATGTGTACACAAAGGAATCAGGGCGGGGAGAATTCATCTAGGACTTGCTTTGAACTGTGCATCTTTGATTAGTGATGAGCGGATCCGGACAGTAAAGTCCGGATCTGCGCAGTTTCAGCGCTATATCTGTGCCGCACCCAGACTCGGGATTCCAGGTGCACGATCTGGATTCGGCAGTTAATAAAAATAAACAAAATCTGAATTAAATGAGTGTTTCATACTTACCGAGACTTGGTGTCATGGCGGCACACTGCTTCCGGGTCGCGCATTCACTTCCTGTACTATCCATCGCAATCACTCAGCTTTCCGTGTTTTCCCCGCCCACCAGCCGTCCTCTCATCTGTGATTGGTTCCTGCCTGACGCGCCCCCCAGCCTGTGACAGCTCTGCCGTGCAGTCATCGCTTATCGTGGCTCAGTAATAGGCTGCACTCAGAGCGGGCAGCCATGCTCTATGACTGCTCAGTCTGACATGTAGCAGAGCTGGATGTGTCGCCGTGCGACGTTGTGTGGATTACGTCGGAGCTGCAGGGTGTTTGTGGCTTAATAAAGAGGTGAAGGAGGGAGTGTTTGTATTTTATTCCAAATAAAGGATTTTTCTCTGTGTCTTGTTTATTTATATTCATTTAGAGGTTTGTGATGCAGGTATCTGATAGACACCTGTGCTATCACAAACCTAGGGTTTAGTAGCAGCTGTGCGCTGGCATTAACCCCTGCTATTACCTTGATTGCCACTGCACCAGGGCAATCAAGATGAGCCGATATCGCACCGGAATTGTCACATCTAATAGATGCGGCAATACCAGGCGGCTGCGGGCTGAGAATATACCAGCCCCCAGCCGGCGTTATCATGGCTGGGAATGAGAATTGGGGGGGACCGCACGTTGTTTTTTTTTTTAATTATTTATTTAAATTAAAACAAAAAAAACGCACGCGGTCACACTACGCTTTTTTAACATGCCTCATGAACGAGAGAGAGGATAGGAGAGATAGAGAGGAGAGGAGAGAGCAAGAGGAGAGGGAGCAGAGAGAAGAGAGGAGAGATAGAGAACAGAGGAGAGAGGAGAGGAGAGAGGGAGAGCAAGAGAAGAGAGAGAGCAGAGAGGAGAAGAGAGGAGAGATAGAGGAGAGAGAAGAGAGGAAAAGAGAGGAGAGAGCAGAGAGGAGAGAGAGTAGAGGGGAGAGAGAAGAGAGGAAAAGAGAGGATGAGAGAAGAGAGGAGGGAGAAGAGAGGGACAGTGGGAGGACAGAGAGAAGAGAGGAGAGGAGAAGAGAGAGGAGAGGAGAGAGAAGAGGGAAGAGAAAAGAGAGGCGAGATAGAGAGAGGAGGGAGAGAGAAGGAGAGAGCAGAGAGGAGAGAGCAGAGAGGAGAGGAGAGAAAAGAGGGGAGAGAGATATAGGAGAGAGAGAAGAGAGGAGGAGAGAGAAGAGAGCAGAGAGGAGAGAGAAGAGGGGAGCGAGAAGAGAGGAGGGAGAAGAGAAGAGGGAGAAGAGAAGACAGGAGAGAGGGAGAGCGGGAGAAGAGAGAGATGAGGAGAGGAGAAGAGAGGAGAGAGAATAGGGGAGAGAGAAGAGAGCAGAGAGAAGAGGGGAGAGAGAAGAGAGGAGAGATAGAGAGAGAGAAGAGAGGAAAAGAGAGGAGGAGAGAGAGCAGAGAGGACAGAGAAGAGAGGAGGGTAAAGAGAGGAAGGAGAATAGAGGAGAGCGAGAGAGAGAAGAGAGGAGAAAGCAGAGAGGAGAGGAGAGAGAAGAGGGGAGAGAGAAGAAAGGAGGGAGAAGACTGGAGGGAGAAGAGAGGAGGGAGAAGAGGAGAGAGAAGAGAGGAGAAGGCTGTGCTGTGTGATGTCATGTCAGACCCACACAAGTCTGACATCTCATCACCCGCACACTTCTGAGGGCTCTTGTCCACTTGCGTATCGCTTATGATGCGGCAGCATCGGAAGATATATGCAAATGACCCTCTGCTGCGGGTTTCAGCCGAGGGTCATGCGACTGTGATGTGATTTTGCAATCGCATCACAGGAGCGGAGAAGATAGAGGGAGCACTTTCTCCCCATCTCCTCTGCTGTCTGTCTCCGCGTGCACCGATGCGATTTTACACTGGTGCGATCCCATCGCATGACACATGGCTCACGCTGGCAGTACAGCAGAGCCGAGTGTCATGCGAGTGTCCCTCCCTGCTACTGAGGTCAGTGAGAGCGGACTTCTGCTGCGGGGGGGTGGACCAGCACTGAGAAGGGGAGGGGCTGGAGCTGCGGAGGAGAGAATGTCACTGCCCAGCCTGTCACAACCTCTGTTCAGTCAGTGTCTACACTCAGAGCTGGCAGCTGTGCTTTACGGCTGCTAGCTGTATGAGATGTAGCAGAGCCGGATGTGTCGCTGTGGGATGTATGGATTACACCGGAGGGTGTTGGGGTAATAAAATGGTAAAGGAGGGGGCATTTGTAATTTATTCCAAATAAAGGATTTTTTCTCTGTGTGTTTATTTACATCCATTTACAGGTTTGTGATGCGGGTCACGCCTCCGGGAAAAGCCGGTAATGTACCGGGATTGCCACATCTAATAGATGCGGCAATACCGGGCGGCTGCGGGCTGAGAATATACCAGCCCCCGGCCCAGCCGGCATTATCATGAAAATTAGGGAGGACTGCACCTCATTTTTTTAAATTATTTATTTAAATAAAAAAAAAAGCCGGAGTCACACTTGCGACGGATACACTGCTCTCCACGCCCACCAGACGTCCTGCCGCCTGTGATTGGTTACAGTCAGCTGCCACGCTGCCACTCAGGGTAGAGGCATGTCTAACTGCAACCAATGGCATGCGCCAGTGGGCGGGCAAAACAATGAATGTTGAATTATCGGCTCCAGAAAAGAAAAGCGTGAGTGTGCCGCCATGCCAGTGAGTACACCGCGCGCACTTCTACCCCCCATCCCTTCCACAAACGTTTTTAATCTCTGGATTCCAGTCCCCATTGACTTATATGGGCACCGGATTCCGGAGCGGATCGGACTTATTTTTAAGTCTGTCAATGATCCGCCGTCCCCGGTTTTTAGGGCGTTCGATCCACTCTATCCTTGATGCATTATCCCCAGCTTGTGTTCCAAAGTATTTTTTCTCTACAACTGTAGCATTTCACAATTAGGTTATATACGCACACTGCGTGTTTGGTTTGAAAACAAAAATGCACCCTCTGGCAGACTTTGCCAACTGTAAACTGCGTTTGACAAAAAAACTCAGTAAAAACGCATGCGTTTTTGCCATGTTTTTGTTAATGCGTTATTTAAAGGAGAAAAAAAACATTATCGGATATGTGATAGCTAGCTAGAATAAATAGATAGAAAAAATAGAAAGAACATATAGAATAGATAGAAAGAAAGAACATATATAATAGTTAATAAGAAAGAACATATAGAATAGATAGAAAGAAATAACAGAGTAGCTCAATAGAGGGATAGCTAGCTTGGCCAGCTATTTTTAAATTTTTTTGGGAGGTAAAAAAATGACGTGGGGTCCCCCCTGTTTTTTGTATCCAGCACAGGAACAGCAGCAGCTGTGGGCTGCAACCCTCAGCTGTCTGCTGTACCTTGTCTGGTTATGAGAAATAGAGGGGATCCCATGCTTATTTTTAATTATTTGTTCTTTTTTTTTTTTTTTTTTTTTTTTTTTTTTTAAATGACGTGGGGTCCCCCCCATTTTTCTAAAACCAGCTAGGTACAGCAGACAACTGTGGCCTGATATTATTGGTCCTTTCCAGCCTAACAACAGCAGCCCACATTCAACCCAGAAGTGGCGCATCCGTAAGATGTGCCAATTCTGGTGCTGGGCCCGACTCTCTTCCTATTGCCCTGGCATGGTGGCAATCGGGGAAATAAGGAGTTAATAACAGCCCACAGCTGCTACTAAGCCCTAGCTTAGTGATGGCAAGCCTCTATGAGACACACACCCCATCACTAATCTGTAAGTGAAAGTAAATAAACACAAACACCCAAAAAATCCTTAATTTGAAATAAAAGGCAAAAAAGCATCCTCTTTCATCACTTTATTAACCACCCCAAACACCTCTCCAGGTCCAATGTAATCCACACGAGGTCCCAGGAGGTGATTCTGGATTGAAACCGATCAGTTGTAGTTTATTCTCAGGTATAGGGGGCTGCAGTCCCCAGGAACAACCCTGCACAATATATAGAGCAGTGCTGTTTCGGCTATTTGCACAGTTTACATATGGCACTGTCCAGAGCTGATCAGTAAAAGTGCCAGGTATTGAGCCCCCACAGATTTGATATTCATGACCTATTGTGAGAATAGGTCATCTGTGTCGCAGTCCTGGACTATCCTTTCATTAGAGCTATTATGTGTGGCAAAATTTTAATGTGCCAGCTAGGTTTTACAGCATTTTTTTTTGTTATAAATTAGTATTCTATACACTGCAATTTTATTACTGTCTGATAAACTAGACTTGTTGCACAAAAGTTCAAACTACAGGTGGCGCATCCGTAAGAAGTGGCGCATCCGTAAGATGCGCCAATTCTGGTGCTGGGCCCGACTCTCTTCCTATTGCCCTGGCATGGTGGCAATCGGGGTAATAAGGAGTTAATAACAGCCCACAGCTGCTCCTAAGCCCTAGCTTAGTGATGGCAAGCCTCTATGAGACACACACCCCATCACTAATCTGTAAGTGAAAGTAAATAAACACAAACACCCAAAAAATCCTTAATTTGAAATAAAAGGCAAAAAAGCATCCTCTTTCATCACTTTATTAACCACCCCAAACACCTCTCCAGGTCCTATGTAATCCACACGAGGTCCCAGGAGGTGGTTCTGGATTGAAACCGATCAGTTGTAGTTTATTCTCAGGTACAGGGGGCTGCAGTCCCCAGGAACAACCCTGCACAATATATAGAGCAGTGCTGTTTCAGCTATCTGCACAGTTTACATATGGCACTGTCCAGAGCTGATCAGTAAAAGTGCCAGGTATTGAGCCCCCACAGATTTGATATTGCTGACCTATTGTAAGAATAGGTCATCTGTGTCACAGTCCTGGACTATCCTTTCATTAGAGCTATTATGTGTGGCAAAATTTTAATGTGCCAGCTAGGTTTTACAGCATTTTTTTTTTGTTATAAATTAGTATTCTATACACTGCAATTTTATTACTGCCTGATAAACTAGACTTGTTGCACAAAAGTTCAAACTACAGGTACAGTTGAAAACAAGCCCTTTTGTGACACTAGTCCCTACACGGGTAAGTCGTGAGACAGGATAGTCAAACATTCAGGAATCAGGTACCAGGAGAACACATCAAGATTAAGGGAACAGGCAGACAAGTAGTCAGGTTACAGTCTGGAGTCAGAATACCAGGAGGGTAGTGGATCAAAGCAGAGGGACAAAGCAGAACAAAGTCAGGCAGCAAAAGATCTATTCCCAGAGCATAAGCAACTGAGGCCAACAAGCACCACCAAACAGATGGCTAAGGGTACTTTCACACATCCGGATTTTTGCTCTGCGGCACAATACGGCGTTCTGCAGAAAAACCGCAACCGGCTTTTGTAACGCCGGTTGCGTTTTTTTTTGCGTAGACTTACATTAGTGCCGTATTGTGCCGCAGGGGCTTGCGTTCGGTCCGGTTTTTGCCGCATGCGGCAGATTTAGCCGATGCGGCGGCCGGATCGAACGTGCAAAAAACACCGCATCGCGCCGCATCCGGCCGCTGCGGCGCATTTTTCAATGCATGCCTATGGCGGCCGGATGCGGCGCGATGCGGCAATAACCGCATCCAGCCGCCGCATGCGGTTTTTGCCACTGCGCATGCTCAGTAGCATGCCGCAAGCGGCAAAAACCGGACGGGCCGCATGTAAAAACTTATGCAAAGGATGCGGTGTTTTCACCGCATCCGTTGCATAGTTTTCACAGCCGGATTGAGCCGCAGGGCTCAAACCGGATGTGTGAAAGTAGCCTAAGACTGACAATGCCCAGTACCTCCCAGTATAAGATTGGACTCCTGACCTGTCACTCAAGACACTGACAGCTCAGCATGCCCCAGCTGTAGGTTGGACAACTATGCTGTCACTCACCCAACCAACAGCTCAGCATGTCTTAATCACTGAATGGATGAATCGTAACAACTTTATCTGTTTCCATGTCTTCTTTAGAGCTCTCATTAAAGATTCTGCTATTTTTTCCCATGAACACATAGGACAACTTGATGGAATGCTGATGGATCCCATCGTAAGTCAATAAGGTCTGATAGACAACACTGGTATCCACTGCACGATTGATTCAGTTGTGTAACATGGGAAACACAACTCAAAAAGCCGAAGTTATTGGCGTCCCATTACTAAGAAATAAGAACATACATATATAGGGCATTACATGTGACAATAAAGCACATATACTGTTATAACTCCTTAACATATGAGGATGAGGTCACACATCTAAGGTTTGTTTCTGTGTTTTCAAAATTCATACATGTACTGCTCATGCCAAAATGCCGTAGTTTATTATTATTTCACAACATTTCTTCTATGTTTCAGAATAACCTACTGTATATGTTTTTGTACTGTATGTGATGCTTGGCAACTATTGTAAGAAAAGGAGGTATTGTATGGTTGATGAAATGCCTATAGTAACATAGTATGTCAATGTATACTACTATATAGTACTATGTGGTTTTATTACATCAACATCTCTAATTGTGTAAGCATATGAATCAAGAGGAGGTTTTAAACATATTGAAAACCACAGGACATCTATAAATCACAAACTAGGCTCTAAACTAGATTTTATGGGTTGTTTTTGTCTCAAAATAGCTAATGGATATACACGATATAGTCAATAAATGACATATAGGGCTACTCCGATTGGGATTATTAAAACAGCAGTTCAAGTGAAGAAGAATGCATTTATCTGAAGATGTAAACTTGTGCTAACATCCATCAACAGATACTTCTGCCAAACGCACCAAGAGGAAATGATACACCTCGCCCTATCACACCACGTATAAACACTGCGTCCCGGACATCAAAGAGTCATTACTCAACAAGTAGGATAAGATTAAGAAAATAAACATGATCATTAGGAATCTGGGATCATCACCCTTATAGTGCCTCCCTCCCGAGAGCCCCAGACATAACATAACAGGATCAGGCATTATGCCTTACTTGGGTCAAGGGTAGTCCCTATGGAAATCACATTTTCAGACATCTTTTATGTTTGCGGCGCGGCTTGAACAATAATGCATGAAGACCAGTATCTTGATTGCATGAAAAGAGCCATACAAAATGTTCTACAAGAAAAATATACTATGTAAAAGTGTTTTAAGCTGTAATTTATAATTCTTCTGATTCGTAGTCCCTATGTGTATGCTTAATATGTGGTTAGTGCTTGATTCCATGTTGTTCTCCCATTGCACGTTAGCTGCAAATCTGCAACAAATCCATTTGAAAATCTGCACCACAGTTCACATACATTGTAGATTGGGACGCGGAGTTGACAAGGATGCATTGCAAAGGTTAAAAGCTGCAGTGAATGTCCAAGTTATTGACCATTGTAGGTGTTTTGACAGCATGTATGGAAAAATTCTCACTGTTAGATTTTTTTAAATGGCTATATTTAAAAGAGTCCTGGTGACTTCCTTTAAAGGAATTTTCCATCATTTTGATATTGATGGTCTATCAGCAGACATCATCTCTATCAGATTTGTGGGGGTCCAAAGCCCGACACTGCCATTGATCAACTGTTTGCAGTGCCAGCAGAGGCAGAATGTCCACAATGATTGGACTGGTACAAAACCGCTCCATCCCACTGAATAGTGGCCATTGTCGTGGACTTAAACTTCGGTTATGTGAGTGGAAGTTGCTTTGCAGTACCTGGCAGTGGACACTAAACCGTGTGATAGAGCATTGATTTTTAGGTTTGTACATTGCTTACATCCGGCTGCCCTTAGATAACAGCTGATCGGTTGGGATGCTTTGTGTCAGAGCCCCACCTTTCTGATATTGATGACCTGTCTTGTGATAAATCATCAATATCAAAGTGGTGGAAATCCCATTTAAAAGCAGCTGTAGTCTGTATAATTACTATATTATATTGGTGATGTTACTATTATTGCTTGTGGCTTAAAGAGTTATTCCCCATAAGAAAGATCCAGGCATGAATGATAACTAGGGAAAAGTAAACCCAAGATGTTCAGTGTTTGTGACTTTACAAAACAAACAGAGCTCAGGTTCGAAAACTGGGAGCTTTATGTACATAAACCACTCGCGTGATCTGATTTGTGTGCACCAAAAAAAAAGGAAAAACTCCACTCCCCCCCCTGAAGTGATCTGTTTAATGCTGGCTGCAAGTGAGTGGAGACCTGAACTGCCTAATTAGTGACTTCCATTGGGGTTCAGGTCAAGTCTAGGTCGCAAACCGAACTTTATCTAAAGGCTGCACCCACCGAACTGAACTTCCACAGATCTGCTAATCTCTAGTGGTCACCTGTGGTCTGATGGCAACCCAAACCCTGACAGTCCCATCAATAACAAGAGAGGGCCCCTAAATGCCCTATTAGAATGGAGTGGTAGTCACCCATACGCAGCAGTGCTCCATTTATTCTCTATGGGACTGATGGAAATAGTCTAGTGCTATTAAGGCCACTGCTCCATTTCATTCTGATGGGGCATTTCAGAGCTCCGTTCTTCATATTGTTGTGGGTTCCAGCGGTCAGATCGCCACAATGCCACAAGTTATGATCAACCTTTCGATACATGATAATGTTTTATGCCGGGAATAAACTGTTAACAAATGTTGGACAACTACCAATAACAACATTTTCACAATAAGTTAGCTACTATAAGCTAAATAAGTGCTGGAGGGTGTTTAAGCTCAGTTATGAATTTTTCGACCTGATTTGGTAACATACGAAAGCGTTCTGATACGTAACATATGTAGATAGCTTTACATTTCATCTGGAGCTTTCACAGTATTCATCAGGAAATCAGTAATCCAGAATGTTACAATATAACTCTATTCATCCAATGTAATGCATACAAGATCCACATCTGTACAAGTGTCTCGGACATAAAGAGATCCCATTTTACAAGCACAATGATTATTTGCCTACATCTATTCTACATGTGTTTCCATTATCTATATATTTATATAGCATTATAACACTGTGCACCTATTGTTTCTCTTCCTGTGCAGATTAATCCCGGAAGCAAGGCTGCTCTGGCTAACCTATACCCAGGGGATGTCATTCTGGAAATCAATGGGGAGAAAACAGAAAACATGACTCATCTACAGGCTCAAAACAAGATTAAGGCTTGTTCAAACCATCTGACACTTTTCTTAAACAGGTCCGTGCCTCTCTTCTGTTTTATTTTACACAATCCTTACTTTACTGGGTATTTTTTTGAGAAGTTGTTTCCACAGATAATTTCCTAATTCCAGTGGCCTAACGATGGCCCAATTTATATAAACTAGAATAGACAAAACCTTGGCTGGTTGTAAATGAATGAGGCTTACAGTATAAATTATAACAATGATATACAAATCTGTACCAATGTCCAAGAAACAAAAATGAGCTTTTCAAGGAGTTAATATTGATGAGCTGTACTTAGGACACAAATACACAGAAGTAAAAAAGTCACCAAATACTGAATGTCTGTACATGGCCTAAAGGGGCACCACTGCAATGGAAGCAACAAGAGAGAGTCAGTATTGTGGTGCCGGGATTTGCCTCTCTGTTCAGGATCTCTTGCAGTAATTTGGAGCAATATGATGACTTTGAAGAATTGGAATCTTGCACAGGATCTCGACACTTAATAGCACGAGTCAATGGTGGGCCTGATATGCACAAGGTCGCACAGCTAACATGTCGTCTGTCTCCAAAAATCAAAGCAACAGAGATAGTGGAGACATTGAATACAGACAGATTGAAGTGCTCTCCCCTAAACTCCACCTCCTTTACAATAAGTGGGTGGAGCTGGCATAAACACAGCAAACCTTGCTACATTTTTGCGCAATGACTCATTCTACAAAGATTTGCAGCTTTTTAGCGCTAGAAAACTGGTGCAAAATGATAAATGAATCGCCTCTTTAGTTTAAATAAGATTCAGATTCAGGTTTTATTATGCCAGCAATTTAGGAATTTTCCCAGAATCTTGGAAAATCAAACTAGTGTAGTGTATAGTCACTTATGACCACTAGGTCTTACTGATAACGGCAAAAAACTTTAAGGCTATGTGTCCACGCCGCGGAAAAGCCGCGGATTTCCCGAAAATCTGCAGCTCCGGCACTTCCCAGCCATTTCTATGGCATTTTGGAAATGCTGTGCCCATGCTGCGGATTTTTCCGCAGCGGATTTCGTGCGGATTTTGGTCCGGAAAAATCTGCAACATGTAAACTATTGTTGCGGATTTTCATCCGGATTTTGGCTTTAAAATTGGTAAAAAAAAAAAAAAAAAATCCGCACCAAAATCCGCATCAAATCCGCGGCAATTCCGCGGTAAATCCGCGGCAAATCCGCACCTTTGAAAAGGTGCGGATTTTGCGGGAAAGCTGCGGATTTTGATGCAGAAAAATCCGCAGCTACATTCTCTCGTGGACAACATAGCCTTACATGTTCTCCCCAACACTATTCTTGCCAAGAAGGTCACAAAGATCTTATCAGCTGTAAATATTTAATAGTCTAAAAGTTTGTTTTGTCTCACAAAACATAAATATGTTTAAAAAATGGAACTAGACCTCCCCTATGACTTGTGGTTAGAATGGAACATTCCAGAGAGCTGACGGATGAGATGACAGCATGAATGTTTTCCTTACGTAAGACGGAGTACTGTGTGACTCTTCATTGTAAATTGGGGTCTGGAGCCTCAGTACAGCCAGTTGCCCTTACCATGGATAGGATGGCGTCAATATGGCCGTACACCTTAAGAGGAATGCCTTTAATTGTCATTGCATTGTTATTAAGCAAGTCGTGATTGTAATCCTGAGCTGCTCCGAGCCTCCGACATCTGCATACTAGATTACTGGCTAGCACAGCATTGACTTCTGTAATAGATCCATGTAGGTTGGGATATGGATTGATCATACAGCATGACTGATTTATCTAGTTCAATATTATTGAACTTTTCAGCAGACAGATTTAGTGCATTGTCATATGATCATATCTTGATGACTGGCAGCCTTCAGCTTTCAGTCATTACATACAGAGCAACAGCTGTAATGTCGCCCCAGCAGTGACTGAAAGCAGTCTCTGCATTTATACGCTTCAGAGATGGCTGTCAGTCAATGTGCCAGGGCAAACTCACAGCCGCCGCTCACTATGTATGGAGAGTTTACTATTGCTGCCCACCCTAGCCTCTATAACTAAAAGCTGGAGGCTGCCAGGATGATTAAAGTTTACTTCCTGTTAGCCCAGCTTTCAGTGCAGCAGCCGGACAACATTAGAGGTCTGTTAACCTACAGATTAACCCCATATATGCAGGTTGTTAGCATTTGGGGACATGACAGGTTTCCCTTAAATAAAGTGACCATAAACATAGAATCAAAAATGCCAAAGCACATAAAAGAGAAGTTTATCGGAGAGATCAGGAGCTGAGCAGCTGCAGACGTCTAACCGATGATTCTAAGCATTGTTAAATTGCCAGCTATTAAAACAACTTATACACTAAAAGGCATTTTATATAACACATCTGGCAGATTTCTTTTAAGTGGTGGTACGTGCCTGCAATCACATATTTTGCAAGGCTTTATAGAAGCAATTTTTATTGGAGCCACAGTTTCATTTTCCCATCATCTTCACTTGGGTTTTTACATGACACTTTTACAGTTTCATATTGAAATAGACGGCAGGAATGCAATGATCCAGAATTACCACCATGTGCACTTAAAGGATAACTAATGGACTTATGCACCAAAACTAAACCATTGATTAAATATCTATATCGGTGAGGGGCTGGCACATGGCACCCCAACCAATTAGCTTAAATCTACACCACCGGTGACCAGTTATATAAAAAAAAATAAAACTCTGCAGCATAAAACATGCAGCCCAGTACATAGTATAATAGCCACTGCCTCATATATTCAGATGAATCGGAGATAAGGCGCTATAGCTGGCAGCCTCTGCCTAAGGCCCTGTGCACACTGGGAAAATTAATTTTCTTAAGAAAATTCCGCACCCTCTGGCAGAATTCTGCACCCGTGGCCAAAAAACGAACCCAATTTTTTGCCGTGGTTTATTGCGTTTTTGCTAAGGAATTACCGCGTTTTTTCCGCCGGTTGGTACCTGCATTTTTTTACCATTATCTATGGTAAAAACGCAGGGACCTGCGGAAAAGAAGTGACATGCTACTTCTTTTCCGCTGCAGAAAAGGTGCAGAAATTATCAGCAAAACTTGTAGAAAAAAAAACGCAATGTGCGCACAGCATTTTTGATTTCCTATAGATTTTGCTGGGGAAGGACTGCAGAAAGGTTATGAACAAAAACAGCACCATTTCTGCAGTGAAAACCACGGCAAAAAACGCTGTGTGCGCACAGGGCCTAATAATGGATGAAGCTGATGTACCGTGCTTATATCTGCCAAATGTCAGGGCACATGTTAGCTGATTTGTAGGGTTGCTGGGGATCAGACCGCAACCGATCTTAAATTGAATGGTTGTTTAGTCCCTGAGAAACCTTTTAACTAAAGCAGGAACACTGGTTAAAAGAGCAACAGAAGATTCCCTATTGGCTTAGCATTGTTAGAAATAATCTCTTATCATTTTTATATCGCTCATTTCTAAAAAATAAAACTGCATCTAGTGCTACGGAAAGAATATAAAAAAATGTATTCTTAGGAAACAGAGCAAAAACAGCAAATAAAGCAATTGGCAGTAATCCTCACTACCCCTCCGCTCCCAGTGAGCATTTTGTAACCCTATTTCTTATGTTCAATTGAGGATTGAGAGATTGGACCCAAATGATCCTATGCATAGGTGATAAATGTTAATTGCACAAACCCTTCAATAGTTGCTGCCTTCTGAACTTTCCTAAAAAGTTTAGTTGCTTCCCACTCCGTTTGAGTATCAAAACTACATAATGTACGACCAAGAACACTAAAATCATATACAAGTGATTCTCAATAAATTAGAATATCCTCAAAAAGTTAATTTATTTCAGTAATTCAATACAAAAGGGAAACTATATATATATATATATATATATATATATATATATATATATATATATATATATATATGTAAATATATATATATATATGTATATATATATAATTACAAACAGGGATCTCAGTCAAGTGTTTATTTCTGTTAATGTTGATGATTATGGCTTACAGCCAATGAAAACCCAAAAGTCATTATCTTAGAAAATTAAAATATTCTATAAGACCAACTGAAGAAAATATTTTAAACTCAGAAATGTTGGCGCCTACTGAAAAGTCTGTACAATAAATGCACTCAATACTTGGTTGAGGCTCCTTTTGCATGAATTACTGCATCAGTGCGGCGTGGCATGGAGGCGATCAGCCTGTGGCACTGCTGAGGTGTTATGGAAGCCCAGGATGCTTTGATAGCAGCCTTCAGCTTGTCTGCCTTGTTGGGTCTTGTGTCTCTCATCTTCCTCTTGAAAATATCTATGGGGTTTTGGTTAAGCGGGCTTTACACTCTACGATTTTGCTACAGCAATCTAGTTGGGGTCACGGAATTTGTGACGCACATCCGGCCGCTGTAGCGATCTCGTAGTGTGTGACTCCAAGGAGCGATTTTGGATCGTTGCAAAAACGTCCAAAATCGCTCCTTGTTGACATGGGGGTCCGCTCCCAATTATCGATACTATCGCTTTGCCGTTGTTGTTCCTCGTTCCTGTGGCAGTGCACATCGCTGTGTGTGACCCCCTGTAGGAACGAGGAACATCTCCTTACCTGCCGCCGGCCACAATGCGGAAGGAAGGAGATGGACGGGATGTTCGTCCCGCTCATTTCCGCCCCTCCACTTTCATTGGGTGGCTGCTTAGTGACGTCGCTGTGACGCCGAACGGACCGCTCCCTTAGAAAGGAGGCGGTACGCTGGTAATAGCGACGTTGCTATGCAGGTAAGTATGTGTGACGCGGGTGCGCGATTTTGTGCGTGACAGGCAGCGATATGCTTATTTCGCACAAACGATGGGGGCGGGTCGCATGCTAGCGATATCGGTACTGATATCGTAGCATGTAAAACCACCCTCAGGCAAGTTTGCTGGCCAATCAAGCACAGTGATACTGTGGAATTAAACCAGGTATTGGCACTTTTGGCAGTGTGGACAGGTGTCAAGTCCTGCTGGAAAATGAAATTTCCATCTCCAAAAAGCTCGTCGGCAGAGGGAAGCATGAAGTGCGCTGACTTTTGTCTTGATAAAACACAGTGGACCTGCACCAGCAGATGACATGGCTCCCCAGCCATCACTGATTGTGAAAACGTCACACTAGACCTCAAGCAGCTTAGATTGTGTGCCTTTCCAATCTTCCTCCAGACTCTCCAGACCCTGGGACCTTGATTTCCAAATAAAATGCAAAATTTATTTCCATCTGAAAACAACACCTTGGAAAACTAAGCAACAGGCCAGTTCTTTTTCTCCTTGGCCCAGGTAAGATGCTTCTGTGATTGCCTATTGGTCATGAGTAGCTTGACACAAGGAATGCAATACTTGTAGCCCATGTCCTCGAAACGTCTATGTGTGGTGGCTCTTGAAGCACTGACTCAAGCAGCAGTCCACTCCTTGTGAATCTCCCTCAAATTTTTGAATGGCCTTTTCTTAACAATCCTATCAAGTCTGTGGTTCTCCCGGTTGCTTGTGCACATTTTTCTACTACACTTTTTCCTTCCAGTCAACTTTTCATTAATATGCTTGGATACAACCCTCTGTGAAAAGCCAGCTTCTTTAGCAATGACCTTTTGTGGCTTACCCTTCTTGTGGAGTGTGTCAATGACTGCCTTCTGGACATCTGTCAAGTCATCAGTCTTCCCTATGATTGTGTAGCCTACTGAACCAGACTAAGGGACCATTTTATATGCTTAGGAAGCCTTTGCAGATGTTTTGTGGTAATTATTCTAATTTTCTGAGATAATGACTGTTGAGTTTTCATTGGCTGTAAGCCATAATCATCAACATTAACAGAAATAAACACTTGAAAGAGATCACTCTGTTTGTAATGATTCTATATAATATATGTGTTTCCCTTTTTGTATTGAATTACTGAAATAAATTAACTTTTTGAGGATATTCTAATTTATTGAGATGCACTTGTAACTTCTTCTCAAGGCCACATAGATATGACTTTACCTAGCAAGATTGGTATTACAATATTAAATGAAAAAAAATGCATGGGTCCTCATGTAAAACCCCTAAATTATAACTATGAAGCACACTTTTATGAAAAACAACTAAACACATGTTCTGTAGGGTTGTCACTCACTATGGAACTATTGAAGTTTTCCCAGACTTTGATTTACTAAGTGGGCAGCTTTCCAATTTTTACTATAATAAAGTCCACTCCCATGCTCCGCACTGCCCTGTTTCAATGAATCTATCATATTCTCAGCATGAGCAGATTCCATGAGGGCTACACTCAGGAGCAGTGTCATAGCAGCTTTCAGAAACCTGGGCTAGAAATGAAAGTGTAACCATAAGTATTTGTGAATCAGTTTAACGCTCTGTGCCCACGTGTGCGTATTGCATGCAGTTACGCTGCGTTCTGCACCGCATCGTAACTGCATGTGTGCTGCGTCCCCAGCACAATCTATGAAGATTGTGCATTATCCATGCGCACGTTGCGTTTTAGAACGCAGCGATTTGCATGCTGCCAAATCGCTGCGTTCTAAAAAGCAACATGTCACTTCTTTCGTGCGCTTTGGATGCAGGTCCCTCTCTGTCTATGGGAGAGGCAGCATCCAGAGAGCATGAAATCGGCTTTTCAGTACACTGTGTTTCTGCAGCACTTTGAAGCGTACATGTGCTGTTCAAATCGCTGCAGAAATTTCTGCAGGGACAACGCAACGTGGGCACATAGCCTAAAGGTGTCCGTGCTTGGGACAGAAGTCTGAATCAGGACAGCATGCATTGCAGACACTGTCTAAACTTCCTGGTATTGCTGGGACAATAGGCAGTCACATGACCGCATGTATGAGATTTGTATATTTACAGTCACATCACAACTAGAAGTGCTTTCTATGGAGAGACTACGAACTCGTGTAGTTGGCACGCGTCCGCATGTATGCAAATCTCATACCACTTATATCGGCAACACCAGGGGATTGCGGCAGTGTGCACACAGCACAACGTCACTATTCAGCAGTCACATAAATTGATTGTAGATTTTTGTCACAAGCCTGGACAACCCAGGTGTAAATGAAAGGGACAGTTAGTGCACTGGAGAAGCCACAGAAAATTACTCTTCACTTGCTGATTATTTACATCTTCATTTTGCTAATGTATTAGCCACTACTGGCAATAAGAGGTGGTACTCACAGCCAATTCCGGCTCCACAGGTAGTTGAAAATCCTTCATAATTAAACATCCGGAAGTGTTATTGCAAGAAAGTCTGCTGTGTCTCACAGCACAGCCTGAAGAGCAGTGAACAGATACCAAGACATGAGCCATTACACAGGAGGAGTCAGGGAAGGGAGAGGGCCATAGAAGGGCATCAAGCGAAGAGGAGGACCTGTCCTGGCTTATATCTGCAAAAAGGAACAGGAGGGGCACTGCAATGCCGTACAAAAGGACTTCCACCCAGGGCCACAGTGGGACTAAAATTCAGCCCTAGGCTTTGAAAGCTCAGAGGTCCATGTTTTCTCCCACTTATCAGATGGGATCTCTATTACAAATATTATCTTGTCTGACTTTGGAGGAAATCAACTTTTACTACAAGACCAATACAGTCCCTGACAGAAGTTCTGTCGCTTATCCATGTTATGTAAATAAAAGCTTATAACCTGACTTTAAATTCATCCATTGGTTTCATAAATTACTCGTTTGAAAGCTGAAACCCTCCCAAATTTGGTTTAGGTTATGAAAATAAAGTTGCTGCAAAGCTGAAATATTGATCATTTAATGAACACAGAAAGGTAAGATTTTGGCAAGACAAAAGTTTTGTCGCCCACAGAAAGTCATGTGAAATTCAAAAATACAAAGATATGTTGCATAACATTGGTGAATTAAGTTGTGGTCCTATTAGAGCCATATTTAATATTTTGTGTGACTTCCATGAGCTTGAAGGACTGCATCCATGCGGTTGAACAATGATTCATACAATTTATTGATTAAGTCATCAGGAATAGCAAATAATGCAGGCTTATATGCCTCCCAGAGTTCATCTAGATTCTTGGTTTTGTCTTTCAAGCTTCCTCTTTCATCCTACCCCAAATGTGCTCAATAATTTTCATGTCTGGTGACTGGGCTGGCCAGTCCTTGAGCACCTTGATCTTCTTTGCCAGGTAGCTAATACTTCTTGATATTTTAGGCTATTGATATTGCCTTCCACCTTGCAAATGTTTTGCACACCCCATACTGAATGTAACCCCAGACCATGATCTTTCCACCACCAAACTTAACTGTTTTCTGGATCCATACGGGTTCCAGTAGGTCTCCTGCAGTATTTGTGGCAACTGTGGAGTAATTCAACTGAAGATTCATCAGTGAAATCCACCTTCTGCCACTTTTCCAGCGTCTATCTGTTTAGCAGGCTGAGGGACTTGGCAAATGTAACACTGTTTTTTAATTACCTGTAATTTAGTACTGGCTTCTGGGCACTGATTCGACCATGGAAGCCATTTCGAGACAGAATCCTACAAACTGTTCTAGTTGATACAGGGACTTGAGGTGACCAGGCCTTTTGGAGCTCTGCTGCAGTGGAAGAGGGTCTGGCTTTGAATTTTCTAACCAACAAACATTCCTTCTGAGCAGTTGTCTTGTGGGGTCTGCCGGACCTGGGCTTGTCAAAAACATCTCCAGTCTCTTCAAATCTTTTTTTTAATTCTTTGTACTTGACGTTGAGACACATTAAAGGTGCCAGCCACCTCTGCAGTGGATCTGGTCTTCAGCCTTTTGATAATCAGGGCTTTGGTCACAGGGTGGATTTTTGGCATGTTGTCAGAGGTCAAGTTGCAGTTCAAGTGAAGGTCTGGGGTGCTGGGTTTCTTTTTATACACACCCACTAATTAACCGATCAGTTAGTGAGCACAGGTGAGGATGTAAACTAGGATTGGGTGCATTATATGACAAGGCAACAAAACTTTTGTCTTGCCAAAATCTGACCTTTCTGTGTTCATTAAATGATCAATATTTCAGCTTTGCAGCAACTTTATTTTCATAACCTAAACCAAATTTGGGAGGGTTTCAGCTTTCAAAAGAGTAATTTATAAAACCAATGGATGAATTTAAAGTCAGGTTATAAGCTTTTATTTACATAACATGGATAAGCGACAGAACTTCTGTCAGGAACTGTACTCCCAATAACACAGCTATAACATTTAAAATTCTACACACACGTATATAATACTGGATATGATATAGTGTATATGTTGTGCTACAAATGTGCGATTAGTGTGGATCTGATCACTGTGACCCTTAGACATGCTGGCTATACAGTGATGATCTGTCGTAGGGGCACTCTATTTCAGTTTCCATCAATAGGTTGCCCACATAAAAATAGTTTGAACATACAATGCATTATTTGTAGTTATGCTAATTTACAGTCTGTAGTGTAGCTCAAAGCTGCATTCACAGTCCTGTAAGTTGTGGAGCTGAAATCTACTTATATATGAATGTCACCATTTCTGTCATCTGCTGATTTTGCATGTTTTGTTATGTTAAGGGGGCTCTCAGATTAGTATACAGCATTGGATATGAGAGAATCGGATGTGATATGCTAAAGGCACTCGGCTCAGACTCTGCTGCGGCGCATGAGCCAAGTGTCATTCACTTTGCTCCGATTCTCTCACATGCGACAGTCGGATCACAGGTAAGGAGAGGATGGAGAGATTAATTTCTCCTTCTTCTCCATTATCTGTCTCTGCATATATCGCACTGCACTCGGATGTCATCAGTGCAGTGTGATGTTTCACACTCACCCATAGACTTGTATGGTTGTGCATGATCCATTATACGCTGCCAAATCAGCATAAGAAAAAAATTGCAGATCTGACCTACATCATGGATTAACATTGGTCTTGCAATGCAAGATGAAATTTCAATTAAAACAACGGTTACACTTAAGACAAATGTGTAACGAAATGGCAAAATATCCAATCTAACTTTGGGTAAAATATGTGCCAGATGGCAAAGTATAAATGAGGCCTATAGCTATGTCACCTTTTTGAAGGGATTGTCCATTACTGGCCAACCACAATTTAATCAATTCAGGACCCCAGTTAAAATAAAAACAGTGTAGAAAAGATAAAATTAATTATTTTTTTTTTATTAGACCTATAAAGATAAGGAGAAAAATAAGAAAAGGTTTTAGAATTTAGAACCATATTTGCGTTAACAATTGCGCATTGATCAGTATTAACCAATATTAAAATATCAACTAGAAAATCTGGACAGAGCCCCGGCCGGTGGTTACCGTCCATTATAGTCAATGAAGTGCTTAGTGTCCACAAACCGGTTTTCCAAAAACGTTTTAGAATTAATAATTCAATTATATAAACGTTTTTTAAAATGTTAATCACGTAATAAAGAAGTAATTAGAAAAAGTACTTATGCCCCAGGTCATAAAGAGTTATATTATTGAATGAAAATTCTGCCTCTGCTCCATGTGCCAGGTCTACTGAAAAGTGATCAATGAGCTTTAACCGTACCTGTCCGGGTTCCCCTGCGCTCACGATGTATCTGCCAGCGTAGGTCACATCGGAGTGTGGCGTGGGGTGAAGCAAGCTGCTGGGCACCCTGTGCAGGTGCTCAGCGTGGGTTACCTAGCTGATGGTTTTTACCTTCCGGTATGTCCACCACTTGTCTCTGGCTGCATGCTCCCCATCTGTTCGCTGTGTACATAGGGACCTCAGCGTGAGGTGATCTGGCAGATTATGGAGTTCTCTGTGTTAAGTATCAGATCAGATCAGGGCAGTCAGTTACCGATTTCTTCTTGAGGCAAAGGTTCACGGGCTGTCATGGGTGTCTGCCTCGTGAATTTTCCAATAGGTTCAGCGGTTCAGATTGATAGTTGTAGTTTCTGCGTTTGTCTCCGTTAGGTTAGTGCTGGGCTAGAATCTGACATGCATTTTGGGGACAATCTCACTCCCACTTATTAAGAAAAAAATCTCCAAATATACTCCCGCTAGCACAGATTTATTAATTATATATTTTCTACATACTGGGCAAGTAGAGGAGTTGCCATAATCTAGCAGCAGCAGGAGTATAGCGTTACTAGTGCTGGTTTTGTCTGCATTCTTTAATATAGATTTATCATCTTGTAAACTAAAAAAAATGTATACTCCTGCAGCGAACCTGTTCCAGAGATGTCATCACTGCTATTCCCAGCTATGACGTAACAATGCTGTGTCACGTGCTGGCTGCAGCTAATACGTGGCCACTTGTCAGTTCCAGACTTTAATCTAATATATAAAGCTGAATGTGTGTATGTATGTATGTATGTATGTGTGTATGTCCGGGATTGGCATTTGCACCGTCGCAGCTACAGCCACAAAATTTTGCACACTCACGTCTGGACCCCGAGAGCGTCATAGACTATGTTTCGAGGGGAAATTTTAACCCCGCACTTTACAGTTATTCGCCAAAAAACCTGCCTCCATTAAAGCGAATGGAGCTGGGAGCCACAGTGCAGCCAGAACTTCAGAAGAATGCGCAGCCACGCCCTTATATGGAATGTTGGCGTGTCACAATGCAGCCAGGGAAAGAGACAGACAGGGAAAGAGACAGACACAGACAGGGAAAGAGGCAGACAGACAGGGTAAGAAACAGACATAGACAGGGTAAGAGACAGACACAAAGAGACAGACACAGACAAAGAGACAGACTGACAGGGAAAGAGACAGACAAAGAGACAGACACAGGGAAACAGACAGACAGGGAAAGAAAGGGAAAGAGACAGACAGGGTAAGAGACAGACAAAGACAGGTAAAGAGACAGACACAGGGAAAGAGACAGACAGGGAAAGAAAGGGAAAGAGACAGACAGGGAAAGAGACAGACAGGGAAAGTGACAGAGATAGATAGACAGACAGGGGAAAGAGATAGACAGACAGGGAAAGAGATTGAAAGAGACAGACAGTCAGAGACAGACAGGGAAAGAGACAGACAAAGAGATAGATAGAGAGAGAGAGACAGAGAGATATATACAGAGGGGGAGACAGACAGAGAATGGGAGAGAAACAGAGAGACAGTTACTATCCCGGGTGTTAATACATTCTATTTATACATTCTATCCCGGGAATGTTAATACATTCTATTTTGTTAACAACAGTTATTTACCCGGGCGAAGCCGGGTAGTACAGCTACTATTTCATAAGAGTGGACATCTGAGCTGAGGCTGAAGAGTGGCCAGTCACTGGCTGCAGCAGTACGTGACACAACCATATCTGGCAGCGACACTGTTGGAACGCCGCTGCTGCAGGACCTGAGTATACACTCTATCTTATGTGTTTAGGCCCATGGTGCTTTAAGTGGAACCAACCACTGGGTTTCTGCTATATGCAGTAAAGGCAGTGCCATACTGGCACTAACATGCTGAATCCAGGCATACCTATTGTAGACAAATCAGACGTTTGGTTGCTGAAATATATTTAATCAAAGTTGCAGAAATGCACTGCATTTTGGTTGACATGTGCATCAGGGACAGGCCTTGTGGGTCAGGTCTTTTGTGTATATTCCTTCCCCTGCATCTTGTATTGCATGCCTCCATTTCTTTATTTAAATATTGTGCCACGCGGCCATTGCTGCTGTTGACGTGCAATACAAGACGCCGGAGGAGGAATATACACCAAGAACCTGACCCACAATGGCCCGCCCCGATGCACACGTCAACGAAACTGCAGTGCATTTCTGCAACTTTGATTAAAGATATTTCTGCAACCAAGCATCCGATCTTTTATTTATATTTTATAGCTTTTATTTCTGCTGGTTGGTTCCCTTTAATGTAGCTGTTTCACATTCCTATGGTAAATGTATGCTGCAGTCACAATGTGAAAAGAGCCGAATGTGCAGGTAATGGGTATAAATAATATCCTGATACCCAATAAACGAGAAGGTTAGAATCCACAGTTTGCCTTCTCTTTTCTAATACTTTTTCTTGTAAGTATCAGATGCAACTTACTGATGACAATGTGGAGGTGATGAAAGTGTCTAGACGGTTCACTTGTAGATGTCACCTTGTTGTTTGCACCCTCCCATGAGTTTTTGGATGAATCGAAATGTCTATAATGCTTCTCCAAACCCCTTTGATGTATAGTACATCAAACACTTTACTTTCTACTGTGCACTCCCTACTTTTTTCATACCTTTATGAAAGGAAATGATTTATTGTAATGCATATAATGAGTCAGGTTCCCAGTGTTTCACATGCTAAAATGAACTTTTTTGATATCCCGGATCAGATTTTCCTGGCTCATTTCCTAGACGTGTTATGGTATTTCAATTAATACAGCCAAGGTCCTTTAGTAAAAACTTCATAGCTCTCGGCAATGAGTGTAAGCTTACTTTTTTTCCATTACACTGTTAAATCAGGTAAGTATTTCATTAATTAATAGCTAAATATCTGTAATACAAACATCATTCCAAAAGCCCCCTAGATATTTGCAGTTTAGTATATGGCGCTACATTTTACATTGGTGGCCTATGATTCTTATTCTGTCTGATCTTTAGCATCCCCATTAATCAGCAGAAAAATACAGTTGGGTCTAGAAATATTTGGACAGTAACACAAGTTTTGGCATTTTAAATATTTACCAAAACATTTTCCTGATGCAGTTATATAATCAATATGGGCTAAAAGTGCAAACTTTCAGCTTTAATGTGAGGGTATTCTTAATTAGTAAGGGCTTCTGAATTACAGCTCTTACTATTTTGCTGCCTCTTTTTCAAGAGATCAAAGTTAATTGGACAATTATCGCAAAAGCTGTTTAACACCTTTACGACCAAGGATGTACTGGTAAGACCTTGGTCACCTCCCTCCGGTAGTCCCCTGCTGAGTTCCACTTGCACCTGTTAACCCCTTAGATCCTTAGATTCCACTGTCAAACACTTATGGCGCCATTTAAATGGCCACGGCAGGGATCACACTATTCCCCACCTCCATCGGGTGCCAATGTGTAGTCATGATAATGCAAAGTCAGTTGATGACCCCTTACGCTGTGATGACTCACATCCTCAGGGGGCCGACAGGGCGCTGGCACTCACAAGAGATGCACAGGCGATCGGACTGTGCAGTGATAAAGTCCCCTAGGGGGACTAGTAAAATAAATTAAAAAAAACAAGTTTTAAAAAATATGAAAAAATGAAAAAAAAAGCTAAAAGTTCCTATCACCCCCTTTTGCCCCACTGAAAATAAAAGTTAAAATATACAAATATTTGGTGTCACTACATTCTGAAATTCCTGATCAAAATATAAAATCAATTAATCTGATAGGTACAAGGCGTGGTGAGAAAAAAAATCCAAATAACAAAATTAGATTTGTTGATCGCCGCAACATTTCTTTTATATGCAATAAAATGCAATAGCAGGTGATCAAAAAATCGCATTTACACAAAAATCGTGTAATTAAAATGCCAGCTCAAGATGCAAAAAATAAGCCCTTACTGAGCCCCAGATCCCAAAAAATGAGAATGGTACAGGTCCCAGAAAATGGTGAGAAAAAGCTATTCTTTTTTTGGACAAACTTCTGAATTTTTTTCACTCCTTAGATAAAAGTAAAAGTATACATGTTTAGTATCTACAAACTTGTACCGACCTGAGGCATTATACTGATACGTTATATAGGGAACATCATGAATAATAACCCCCAAAACAGTTGTGCATTTGCACTTTTTGACACTTGAAATTGTTTTCCCATTTTCCAGTCACTATATGGTAAAACTAATGGTTTTATTCAAAAGTACAACTTGACCTGCAAAAAACAAGCATCATATGGCAATATTGATGGCAAAATGAAAAAGTTATGGCTCTCAAAAAAAGGGGAGGAAAAAATGAAAATGAAATATGGAAAATTGCCTGGGGGTGAAGAGGTTAATGGGCTGCATGGGCTTTTCCCTCATTTTTCTTTTATTATTAAGCAGGTAAAACATCTGGAGCTGATTCCAGGTGTGGTATTTACATTTGGAAGCTGTTGCTGTGAACCCACAACATGCTGCCAATAGAAGACAAACAAACCATCGTTAGGCTAAAAAAAAAGAAAATCATCAGAGAGATAAAAAAAATGTTAAGAGTACCCAGATGAACAGTTTGGTATATTCTGCAAAAAAAGAGCACTGGTGAGCTTTGGAAAACAAAAAGGCCTGGAAGTCCACAGAAGACAACATTGGTGATGATCACAGAATCCTTTCAATGAGGAATTAAAAATCCTTCATAACATCCACCCAAGTGTAGAACATTCTACAGGAAGTAGGTGTTCCAGTATCTAAGCCAGCCCAATTCTGGAAAAGCATTCTTTGGACAGATGAAACTAAGATTAACCTCTATCAGAATAATGTGAAGAAGAATGTATGGAGAAGGTTTAGCATGGCTCATGATCCAAAGCACACCACATCCTCTATAAAACATGGTAGAGACAGTGTGATTGCCGGGCATGCATGGCTTCCAATAGCTCTGGGTTACTAGTGTTTACTGATGATGTGACTGAAGACAAAAGCAGGCGGATGAATTCTGAAGTGTACAGGGCTATACTTTCTGCTCAGATTTAACCAGATACAGCAAGGTTGATTGAATGGCACTTCACAGTACAGCTGGACAATGACCCAAAACATACTGCGAAAGCACCTCAGCAGTATTTAAGGAAAAGAAGTAGAATATTCTGAAATTATTGCGTCAATCCCCAGATCTGAACCTCATCGAGCATGCATTTCACATGCTTAAGACACAACTTAAGGCAGAAAGAGCCACAAAAATGCAACAAGTGAAGTCAGCTGCAGTAAAGGTCTGTCAAAGCATCACAAATGAGAAAATTCAGTATTTGGCAACATCCATGGCTTCCAGACGTCAGGCAGTTATTACATGCAAAGGGTTCTCTACCAAGTATTAAAAATAAAAATGTTATTTATGACAAAGTTCATTTGTCCAATTACTTTTGAGCAACTGGAATGAGGAGGCTTTGTAGAAAAATAGTTGCAATTCTTAAACATTTCAAAGGATATTTTTGTTCAACCCCTCTAATTAAAACTGAACGTTTACAATTCAATTGCATCTCACTTGTTTCATTTTAAATAGAAAATAGTTATGCCAATTCCCAATTGCCCTGGTGCTGTGGAAATTGAGGTAATGGTTTATGGGGTTGATCTTATCTGTGCAGTATCAGCTGGCATCAAGCCCAGGGGTTAATAATGGAAGGGCGTCTATCAGACACCCTCATTACTAACCCAGTAGATGTAAATGGGAAAAAAAACATGCAGGGATTTTATTTTAAGAGACACCCCCTGACTCTAGCCCATGTTCACCAATTTATTAAAAAAGCCACATAATCCAACAAATCCAAAGTAGCTCAAAAAAGCGAACCTGAAAGACATAACAATTGAGAAATAAAGACAAGACACAGTCCCTCTATCACCAAAATAACTCCCACGCAGCTCTGACGTAGTCCACATGAAGGTCCAACAATGTTCCTCGTGAAATAGATGTGCAGTACCAGGCCACAGCTGCTATCAGTTAATGGGGCAGCTCCAGGACTGAGCATTTCGTGCTGCCGCAGCCATCAGCTTATTTGCGGGGTGTCGGACCCTAGTTAATTAGACATTGATGACGTATCCTAAGGATACGCGATCAATGTAAAAGTAATGGATAACCTCATTAAGTGCTGAACTAATCATAACAACGTTATACAGAATACTTTATTGATGGTTTCATAAAAACCAAAAAGGAAAACCTACATGCTCCTCAACATTGAAATTGCAACACCAAGAAAGAAAAGTCATGAAAAGATAAAAATCACAGGATTTTAATGATTTGCAAATTCTGAAAAAATTGAAGCAATTTTTTTTAAAGCATCTCATTTGGGTTCAATATATGAGTATTAGCACTAAGCACATAAATACCTGCACCTCTCACTTTGGCATGCTGTCAATGAGGATATTAATAATTGTCTGAGGAAGGTTCTGCCACTTGGGAAAATCGTCAAGATCCTATGCTGGCAGCCCCTTTTGCAATTGTTGACCAATGACGTCCGACGTGCTTGATGTGAGCCAAGTTCGGTGGCACTTTACGCCATGATAGGACATTAAGGCTATGTGCGCACGCTGCATTTTTTGCCACATTTTTGTGCGCTTTTTGGGGGCGTTTTTGTTGTAAAATCTGCATGAATCTCCTTCCTCAGAAAAGTCTATGAGATTTAATTTTTGCTGTCCACACATTGCAGTTTTTTTAGCTGCCTTTTAGTGGTGACCACAAAGATGCAGCATTTCAATTTTGTTTGCGTTTTGTCCCTGCGTTTTCGGAGGGCTGGTATTTGGCCAGATACTGCTCCCCATATAAAGTCTATAGGGACCAGAATCGGGCACAAAGGGGTTAGAGCAAGTGCTTCATACTCACCGATCACCAGTCGGCTGTCACACTGCTGCCGCGGCAGCTCTTTCATCTTCCAGAGCTAGCCGCACATTAGGCTCATAACATATTCACTCCTTCCCTCCTCACCGGTGGCTGTGATTGGTTGCAGGGAGACCCGCTCCCATGCTGAGTGACAGCTGTCTGACTACAGTCAATCACAGACGCCGGTGGGTGGGTCTATATAGTAGAGTAAATGAAATAAATAAATCATTTTAAAAAAAACGACGTGCGATCCCCCCAATCTTGATAACCAGCCAAGATAAAATCTCACAGCTGGGGGCTGGTATTCTCACGCTGGGGAGACCCATCTTATTGGGAGCCCCCCAAGCCTAAAAATATCAGCCAGCAGCCACCCAGAATTGCCGCATCCATTAGATGCGAAAGTCCCGAGACTTTTCCCGGCTCATACCGATTGCACTGATGAGGTGGCAATCGGGGTAATAAGGAGTTAATGGCAGCATCCCATAGCTACCATTAAGTCCTAGCTTAGTGATGGTAGGCATCTATGAGACACTCCCTCATCACTAAGCTGTAAGTGAAAGTAAATAAACACAATCACCCAAAAAATCCTTTATTTGAAATAAAACACAAAAAAGCCCCCTCTTTTACCACTTTATTAATCCCTAAAACACCACTCCAGGTCCGACGTAATCCACACGAGGTCCCACGACGTATCCAGCTCTCCTACATTTGACAATCACAGAGAGCGGCTATAGAGCACGACCGCTCTCTGTGACGGTCAGGCCGCAAATGAAGTGAGCCGCGCGGGATCAGCGGTGACTTCAGCTGTCACCGCACATCACCTGACTGAAGTCACCGCTGATCTTGCTGTCACTTCACCCGTGGCCGGATTTGCGATAAAAAGTGAAGGACTCCAGCTATCACCGCACATCATCTGACTGGAGTCCTCCACCTGTTTCCGCAAATCAGGCTACGGCTGAAGTGAACCTCGAGATCAGCGGTGACTTCAGTCAGGTGATGTGTGGTGACAGCGAGAGTCCTCCACTTGTGACCGCATATAAGGCCGTGGCTGAAGTGAGCCGCGAGATCGGCTGTGACTTCAGTCAGGGGATGTGCAGTGTCACCGCACATCACCTGAGTGACGTCAGCGCTAATTCCGTGGCTCACTTCTGTAGAGATCTGACAGGTGGAGGACTCCTGCGTTTTTTTAAGCCAAAAAGGCTGCTTAAAGTAGTTACACAAAGATAAAAACGCTGCATCTTTGTGGTCACCAACAGATAAAAACGCTGCATATTTGTGGTCACCAACAGATAAAAACGCTGCATCTTTATGGTCACCAACAGATAAAAATGCTGCATCTTTGTGGTAAAAAAAAACCCGCAACATGCGCACATAGCCTTAGGCAGCATAGTATCATAAGCAACATGGAGCCTGGAGTTCTTGTGTTGGAAAATGACTCCTGGCACACTTTGGATTATTGGATGTACAACAATTATTAACATCATATAACTGTGTAACTATAAACATTGACATTTTGGGTGTAAATAGTGATAGAAAATGTATAACTGCTGGAGAAAGACTGAGCTTGATGGACCTGTGTTTTTTTCAGCCTATATTACTCAACCTGTATAACAAATATGAAAAAATTGTGTTTCCAATTTTTTATTGTTTGTATACCATTAACATGTCTATTCATCCTGTGATTTCCAAATCTCCTTGACTTTTCCTTCTTGGTGTTGTAACTTGAATGTGGAGGAGTGTATTAAAAGAACTACAACTAACCAAATAAGACTTGACTGGGAGAACAAGCGGTAGGCAGAGCGACCATCCACCTATGGTGATATCCGGGGGGTTCCGAAATGCTGTGCCTGGTCCGATGATGCGGCTGCATGACCTTCACCCGTTTATTGATGCCAATGATAACAGGCAGATAACATATGGAGAGATCTGGAGATTTTTACATTAATGAAATATTCAATCTCTGGAGAGTTTTCAATAACTTAATTTCATCCGGATGCTGAAACCAGAGGTACTGTAATCTTCTTAGTACATGTGGATTGGCTTTTATGGAAGAATTTCTTGGCATCAGCATTTCTATATTTGCTTTACAGGGAACATACAATTAAATTAAAATGCCAAAGTATGCTAACCTATTTAGAAAGAGGACAGTTCTGGAGGAAATTATGGCTGAGTGCCATGCGGCTACATTATCCAGCACTTTACAATGTGCTAGAAGGGCTGTTCAGGAACAAGAGAAATATTGCTGAGTGTAACACATGCACAAATACAGGTGGCGCAGCAGCACTGCTGAGCATGCAGCACAATGAATGCCAATATATACCGCCCAACTTTTGAAGAACAGAAAGAGGGACCAAGTGTGCGGCATGCGTAGCGCGCTGCAGAAAATTTCACTACGCCGCTAGCCACACCTCAAGCCACACCCATTTGGTGCTGAGGACCGTTCAGCAAATCCCCCGGACTGTTCATTCATTGTTCATTCATAGTTGTAGCAGCCAGAACTTTCTCATCTTTATGTAGCTTCCCTATATGACATATTGCTTTTTTGTGTCTTTAACTCCATGTTCACACGTTGCAGAAATCCGGAGTTTTTTGTTTTCTGCAGGTGTCCACATCAAATTATACAATAACAATCTTCTATGATAATTGCAGTTTTTCTGCATTTTTTTATGCTTTTTCCCAATTATTGCATGCTTTTTTGGTGCAGATGTGAATCTGCATTTTTAAGTGTTTTATAGTACAGAAAAGTTTTGATTCTGCACTTAATAAAGTAACTGCAGGTTTTTAAATGAGTTTTTTTAAGCTCCACATAGAACTCTCTAGAAAAAATAAAGCACCAAAATCTCAGAATTCAGCGGCGTCTTTTCATGGAATCACATCTACTTTAGGCCTGAAACACACATCCGTGAAACACGTGCGTGTTTGGTCCGTTTCCGTGTATACTGGAGACACGGCCAAACGTGCACCAATGTTATTGTATGATAAAAGCTCCACGTGCGTTTTTGATGCATGTCCGTTTGTCCGTGTCCGTGATCCGTACCTGTGTGCGTTTTGCACGGCAGCATGTCCGTTTTCTGCATGCAACACGCAGCACGGACCCAATGAAAGTCAATGGGTCTGTGCGCACGTCCGAGTGACACGGACGCATCTTTGTTTGCTCCCTGTACGTTTTGTGCTTTTTTCATGTGATGTCGGTCTTTTTTCTTTTTCTGTTTCGTTCTCTCACTCAGTCCGTCGGTCGGTCTCTCTGTCTTATCTGTCCCTCTAGCTGTCTGTCGGTCAGTCCCCCCCCCCCCCCTCTCATACTTACCGTTCCCCGATCTCCGGCGCGGCGCTGCACGGCTGTTATAAAAACTTCGGCGGCTTTTACTATTTTGAAAAAGCCGACCGCCCATTAATCAATCTCGTATTCCCTGCTTTACCCGCCCACCGGCGCCTGTGATTGGTTGCAGTCACACACGCCACCACGCTGAGTGACAGCTGTCTCACTGCATCCAATCACAGCAGCCGGTGGGCGTGTCTATACTGTGCAGTGAAATAAATAAATAAATAATTAAAGAAACCGGCGTGCGGTCCCCCCCCATTTTAATACCAGCCAGATAAAGCCATACGGCTGAAGGCTGGTATTCTCAGGATGGGGAGCTCCACGTTATGGGGAGCCCCCCACCCTAACAATATCAGTCAGCAGCCGCCCAGAATTGCCGCATACATTATATGCGACAGTTCTGGGACTGTACCCGGCTCTTCCCGATTTGCCCTGGTGCGTTGGCAAATCGGGGTAATAAGGAGTTATTGGCAGCCCATAGCTGCCAATAAGTCCTAGATTAATCATGTCAGGCGTCTCCCCGAGATACCTTCCATGATTAATCTGTAAATTACAGTAAATAAACACACACACACCTGAAAAAATCATTTATTAGAAATAAAAAACACAAACACATTCCCTCATTACCAATTTATTAACCCCGACAAAGCCCTCCATGTCCGGCGTAATCCACGGACCTCCAGTGTCGCTTCCAGCTCTGCTGCATGCAGGTGACAGGAGCAGCAGAATACACCGCCGCTCCGGTCACCTCCACGCAGCTAATGAGATGAGTAGCGCGATCAGCTGCTGTCAGTCAGGTAACTCGCGGCCACCGCTTTTTTCTGAAAGATTACTTTAGTTAGAGTTTTGAAATTCTAGGTATTCCTCAGGTATATAGTTGTTGAAAAGTATTTCTATTTGAGTTACTCCATGTTATTTGCACACAGACCTTAAAGGCCCCAGGTATGTGAAAGTGTAGATGTCTATGGTTGTGCGTTCTAGGATTAATAGAGGTGCCTGGGCAACATGGTCTATACCTTGCTAGTCAATAGGTCACTAGTGCTGCTGTTACTGTGCTGTGTGCTGTATTGCTGATACCTATCTGTGCTCCAGTGCATTACATATCCGCTGCTGTGGCACCTATGATAACGGCCGCTGCTGCTGCATCCATCCATCCCAGCTACTCCTATGACACTGGACGCATCTACTGCATCTAGCTGCTGAAGTATTGAGATCCTCTAGCGCTGCCCTTGGCGACTACTACCAGCACTAGCCGACATCCACCTCCTGTGGCTTTAGCAAAGACTCGGCAGCCATACAGGTACTCTCCTCCAGGTCAGCGATCGGTGCCTTGGTTCAGTGGGTCTACTATCTTTGCGCTCGACTCGTCGAGCGTTACACATATGTTGTTGCTTTTTCAGATGAAACTCCACATTTTTCTACACAACTGCTATGTGCACACAAAGGGCCTGATTAATCAAGATCGGCATGATGAGGAGCCGTGCTGGAGCCAAGCACTCCAGATTCATAGAGCCTCTTCTTGAATCTCATCTGAAGAGTGGCATGCTCCAAAAACTCAAAGGTTCTGCTCCAAAAACTAAAAAAAAAACCCATATGTGCACATAATTCTCTGTACAGTTGTCATGATTGACTCCTGGCTCAGCTGGAGCTGAGCCTTTTTTTTTAGTTTCACTTCTGATGCAGGTCACGTTAGGGGTTAATCCTTTCTGCCTCGTTCTGGAGGTCAGGCTGCTTTATTAGGGAACTGTTTCTCTTGGACTTCTCCAATGATACTTCTGGCTCTGCTGTGTTCTGCTCTTGAGTGACCTGTTGTCTGCCCTGCCCCCTCCTGACCTCCGTGTTCACCTGACCTGTTAACCTCCTCTGTTGTCTGTTTCCATCAGTGTCTCTCCCGCTGTCTCCCTGTTCGTACCTTATCTGTTTACCTTAATTCTGTGTTGTCTTCCCACTCCCCCTCGCTTCTAGGCTCTGATTTCCCGGCTACTGACTATTTGCTTCCCTCTGACTACGTTTAGACTTTGCCCTTGTGTACTTACAAGACCTCATGTTGTGACACGGCTTTCTGACGATTCTACTGCCATCTGGTGGGCTTGACCAGTATTACCTCTGCTAGGGAATTCCCTGCTCATACGTTTCCTCCACTTTTACGCCCCCTAGTGGTTTACCAGCTAACTACCTTCTCAGATAGTTTCAGGAATCCTCTCAGTCCCACATTACTGCGCTGTACTGCTATTGTACATCTTAGAGTACAGTGTGACAACAGTATTTTAATTTTGATGAACCTCCCCAAATTCTATACATAAATTCATAAAACATGAGCATTATAATTTGTGCTAGAATGCGTGTTTCATTGTACAATTTGACATTCAGTTTGTTAATTGGGCTAATGTTAGCACAGGAAGGGAAGCAAATCACAAACACAAAGTGGTTGTGAATGAATTCATTTTTCTTGACTCCATATATGCTACAATAACAGAAGCGTTCCAACTAATTCCAGATGTGGAGGAATGAAGTACAGTGAATTAGAAGGAAAATAGAGGAGTTTTTCTACAAATCTCATTCATGAAAAATCCTGCAGATGTGGCCTGAAAGGATCATCTCCGTATTTATGGAGGACTTGTGTGCATAATGTTTAGGGACTAGTGCTACTATCTGACGGTCATAATTGCACGAGGAAAAGAAGCTCAGCTTTAAAGGGAGTCTGTCACCTCTAAAACTCAAATTAAACTATTCATACATATACCGTAAATAGGGGACTTACCCACAATAGAAATTATACTTATAGTGTAGATTTTACTTATTGTGTTTTATATAAAAACAAATTTTTGAGATATGTAAATGAAGGGACTTTGGCATGACCAAAGGCTCAGTGCATTGTTCTTCCTCTGCAATTACAATCCGCTGTACAACAACTTATATGAATTGAAAGTGCTCATTTTGCAGCGTTTTATGAATTGAATCCTAAGGCCTGCACACACTGATACTGCAGGAGCCAAGAGCATGCACAGTGTCAGTGCATGCAGGTGAATTCTCATCCTTTTCTTGTATGCAGAGGTCACCCCCTGCACATTGGATTGCAGCTGATGCTGACAAGAGAGGTAGATGAGAAAGTGCACAGTGTGTGCACGATCTACCCCTGTAATGATTGTAATGTCAGTGTGGTCGCTGGCCTCTGCCAACAAACCTTTTCGCAGCAAGCGGACAAATGAGGGATGGTAATATACTTGTATGCAGTGACATTATACGAGCTCTTAGCTCCTGCACTAATGTAATTGAGGCGATGGAATGGTGCAGTGCTGTTGGCAATGCTAAGGGTGCACCAAAGACACTTCATTTACATATCTAATAAAATGTTGTGGATTTTTTTTTATTATATGAGACATATTAAGTAAAATCTTTATTAGAAGAGTTTACCGGGGCTAAGTCCCCAGTGTGATTATATTTGTATGATTGGTTAATTTGAGTTTTGGAGATAATAGACTCCTTCTAATTCACGATATTACTTAAGGCAGTGAAAGGAAAGGGGTAATGCCAACAACAAAATTCAATTTATTAAATCTTGGAATAATAAATAGTTCTACAATTGAATGTATTAAAAAATGTTCCAGGGCTGAGATAATCTATATAAAAGGGCCCCTGCTATGTAGCATTTCATGGCTATGTTTGACCATCGAGAGCTGCTCCAGTTCATGCTCAGCACATGCCACAGCCAGGGGAGGAAGTATAAGTCATTTCATGATAAGTGAGTATACAGACAAAACAGCAGGGGCTCACAGCTGTTTGCGTGTTGGAACACATTTACCTGCTTGACTGTTTTATCACAGGAGCGAGTGTTTCTGCCACATCACCAGTCCTATGAGCTCATCATAAATCAAGTCAGGGACATATAAGCTTAGCTTCCAACAGAGCTGATGTGATTTATGATGATCTCAAATGGCTAGAGATGTGGCAGAAACACTTGCTCCTGTGATAAATGAGACAAGCAGGGAAATGTGTTACTTGAGAAATTAGCTGTTTTGTCTTATACTCACATATCATAAGTGACTTCTGCTTCCTTCCCAGCTGTGGTATGTGCCGAACATGGAGTGGAGCAGTTCTGCATTGCCTGACACAGTAAAATAAGAATATATAGTAGGGGCACATTTCTAAGATTATCTCAGCACAGGAACATTTTTTTTACACATCCAGTAATAAAGTAATTAAAATGCACTTTGTTCTTGGGACAATCCCTTTAAGTCTCTCTTGCTTGCTTTTTATCGGTCATGGCCACTCTGTTAGGCCAGGTTAGGGCTCTTTTCTACTAACACACTGCTTCTGATGTGAGAGCATACATAGAGACGGTTAGGCAGGGATTAACAGTATACCCCAGAACTGCTCGTGGTTCTGGGATATTGCACCTGACAGGTTCACTTTGAATTGCCTAGAAATTTTACAAACTGGAGAGACAGTAACAACTTTTCATGGGATCATCTACTTAAATGTAATTTTTAACAAAGAGCTCCTATATACTTCCTACTAAAGTTTTTTTTTTACACACAAAAAAATTTAAATTTGAATTATACTTGCATCATTGAATTGTTGCAAAATCCCTTGTGCTGCTATCATACGGCTACTACAAGGATTTTGACCCTTTCACTCTAATTTTCTGGTTTTTTGTTTTTTTTTTAGTTTTTGATTTTTCCTCCCGTTCCTCCAAAAGCCATAACATTTTATTTTCCCATTCACACAATATGAGGGCTTGTTTTTTGTGGAACAAGTTGTAATTTTGAATGAAACAATTCATTCTACCACACAGTGTACTGGCAAACAGAAAAAAAATTCCAAGTACATTTTTATTTACAATGTTAACTAAATGGTCACACTGACCTCGCATGATTACTTAGGACAGTACGGGTATGCACAAACCAAATATGTATATATATTTTATTTATCTGGTGAAAAAAAAAATCAGAAATTTGTAAAGAAACAAAATGTATAATTTCCTTTTATTGCCATTTTCCGAAACCTGTAACATTTGCATGTCTTGGGATACGGGGATATGTGGGAGCTTATTTATTGCGCTCTAAGCTAATGTAAAAATGTAATTTTGGTGTTTTGATCTTTTTCTTGTTATGTCGTTTACTGATTAGATCAATTTACTTTATATTTTGATAGGTGAAACGTTTCCGAATGCAGCTATACCAAATATGTGTATGTTTTTTGAATTGTTTTAATGCTTTTATCAGTGTAGCTTCTAGCTCCAGCTGTAGACTATGGATGCTCCAAAAGAAGTAGGGACCCTGGGGTATTGCCCAGTTTGCCCCCCTTAAAGGTAATGTGTCACCAGGTTATTAAAGGGAACCTGTGAGGTGCAATATACACCCAGAACCACAAGCAGTTCTAAGGGGTACCTCTCACATAACGAGATCGCTAGCGAGATCACTGCTGAGTAACAGGTTTTGTGACGTACCAGTGACCTCATCAGCGATCTCGCTGTGTGTGACACTAAGCAGCGACCTGGCCCCTGCTGTGAAATCGCTGATTGTTACACACTGTTCTGGTTCATATTTTGCTCAAACCAACAAGCACCGACTCTGTGTAAGCAGCGTACGCTGGTAACCAGGGTAAATATCGAGTAACTAATCAAAGCGCTTTGCTTGGTTACCTGATATTTACCCTGGTTACCAGCATACACCGCTTAGCGCTGGCTCCCTGCACACGTAGGCAGGCTAAATATCGGGTAACTAACCAAAGCGCTTTGCTTAGAAACCCGATGTGTAAACTAGCTACGTGTGCAGGGAGCCAGCGCTAAGCGGTGTACGCTAGTAACCAGGGTAAATATCAGGTAACCAAGCAAAGCGCTTTGCTTAGTTTCCCGATATTTACCCTGGTTACCAAGTGCAGCATCGTTACACAAGTCGCTGGTCAGTTCTGCCTGATTGACAGCTCACCAGCGACCATGTAGCGACGCACCAGCGATCCTGACCAGGTCGTATCGTGGTCGGAATCGCTGGTACGTTGTTTAGTGAGTCGGTACCCTAAGTGCATATTGCTAATTCCTGCAAAAGTATTTCTAAAGATCTTTTATTGTATGCTAATGAGGCCAGCAACTAGTCGCAAGGGCGTGATTACCCCTGTATGTGTGCTAATTTGCTAATGAATGTGCAGCGTCAGAGGATGGTCACACTCACCTCTCTGCTGCCATTGCATCTCAGTCCTGGATTTTGTCTCAGTGAGCACAATCCCATACTACATGGGTTTGAAGCCAGGACCCGTACACCCGGCTTCATAGTGCGCATGACCGCCGGGTGTACGAGTCCTGGCTTCAAACTTATGTAGTGCGCATGACTGAAAGCCCAGGGATCATGCGCACTGAGCCGAAATCCAAGACTCGGACGCCATGGCAGCAGAGAGGTGAGCGCAACCATCCTCTCACGTTGCGGTTTCATTAGCATGTTAGCACACCCACAGGGGCGTACTAGCATGCTAAGGGGCCGACTAGCCAGGGGAACTAACGCCCTTGTGACTAGTTCGTGGCCTCATTAGCATACGAAAAAAGATCTTTAGAAATACTCTTTCTAAAGATCTCTTTATGTGTGCTACTAGATACAGGGATGGTTAGGCAGGGATTAGCAATATGCACCCAGAACTGCTTGTGGTATCTGGTGCATATTGCACCAGACAGGTTCACTTTAACACCTAATCTGAGAGCAGCATAACGTAGGAGTAGAGATCCTGATTCCAGCGGTGTGTCTTACTGGGCTGCTTAGTGTAGTGTTGATAAAAATCACAGTTTAATCAACAGTAGATTATCATTAGAGGACTACTTGTCCTGCTGCCAGGTAGTCCAGCATATTTATGAGCTCTCAATATCAAACAAATCAGGACACAATTGGATACCATCATGTTAATTAGTATAATCTACACCCCAACCAACATAGCATTGAAAAACAAGAGAACCAAGGGAATTTTTAGTAGATATAACTACAAAGTAGTCCAATAATTAGTCAAGTCAAACCTTCTTGCAAAAATAGAAAAGATTTTTATTCAGATACATACAGCAAGAGGTAAATACAATAAATTTAAATCCATATTATAAATATCAGGTGCACATGGGGAGACCCCAGGAACAGCACCGATTGTACAGCATGATACAAGTGAACATGATTAGATCATTTGTCATAGTGGGTATGTTATCAGCACGGCGTGGCGGGTTTAATAAACGCAAACATATCAGCCATACTAACATTTTAATTGTTAACAGGGCTCTGTTGTTACACATAGTGCATAAATAACATCCCACAGAGATGGATTAAAATATCAACCACTCGGTTACCTTGTAACCATAAATGAATGTAATCCAAAGGATAAAACCCCTAAGGGCGGCTTTGCACGTTGCAACATCGCACGTGCGATGTCGGTGGGGTCAAATCGAAAGTGACGCACTTCCGGCGTCACTTTCGAGATCGTAGTGTGTAAATGCTAGATGATACGATTAACGAGCACAAAAGCGTCGTTATCGTATCATCGTTGCAGGCTCCGACTTTTTCATAATTTTGCTGCAGCGATGGTACGATGCTGTTCCTCGTTCCTGCGGCAGCACACATCGCTGTGTATGAAGCCGCAGGAGCGAGGAACATCACCTTACCTGCCGCCGGCGGCTATGCGGAAGGAAGGAGGTGGGCGGGATGTTTCCATCCTGCTCATCTCCGTCCCTCCGCCGCTATTGGCCGCCTGCCGTGACGTCGCTATGACGCCGCACGACCCGCCCCCTTAGGAAGGAGGCGGTTCGCCGGCCAGAGCGACGGTCGCAGGGTAGGTGAGTGCATGTGAAGCTGGCGTAGCGATAATTTTTGCTACGCTAGCTATCACAAGATATCGTACCTGCGACGGGGGCGGGGACTATCGCGTGCGACATCACAGCATCGGCTTACGATGTCGCAACGTGCAAAGCCCGCCTATGTCACCAAGTGATTAATATTAAGACTCACATTACACTGTTACACCATACCTACAGCCTGACATGGGTGATTCTTAATATTAATCACTTGGTGACTTAGGGGTTTTACCCTTTGGATTACATTCATTTATGGTTACAAGGTAACCGAGTGGTTGATATTTTAATCTCTTGTTTTTCAATATTCATGAGCTCTGTATAACTGCTCGATCTGCAACAGAGAAAACATTGATTTTATCAAAATGACAGCAAACTGCCCAGTAAGTGACACATTGCTGTAATCAGGGTCTCTGTCTCTACATTATGCTGCTCTCAGATGGGGGAGCAAAAACCTGATGACAGATTCCCTTTAACGCCATTCCTGATGCTTGACCTTCCCTACATTCATTGTCCATGGGACTGCAAAACTATTCAACTCCACTAATCTCTATGGTTACGACAACAAAAATTCAAAACCAATTATAAAATGGAGAAACTGTTGTTACTTGCAAAATTCACAACTGTATTGTGAGAACATTGCCTATAGAATAGAACATAACGGTGAAACGTTATCCAGTGAGTCTGCGCCAGTGAAGCAGTAGATTTATTATGCAGGAAAGGTAAACTGCAGTCATTGCACCATGAAAAATAACACTCCAGGTGTCAGTAGACATAAACAGCTTAAAAGTAGAAAAACCATGCACTAAATATATCAGCTACAGACATAATAAAACCAGCACCAAAAGCATGAGCGCCAGAAAGGTATTAATAAGAGTAATGTCCCCCCACCAGAGGCCAAGAGTCCGGAATGAAGGAACCGTCAGAGACATATTAAGTGGCGTCTTACACTTCTAGAGAAATCCGCTTTCTATACCAGTATAATGTCTTTGTTGCTCTTCATTGCTCCATGTGATTCACAGAATAAATGGTAAATGGCAACCAAATACCATAGGGGAGTCATTTATACATTACATCCTTATGCCGGTCATGGCCTTTGTCACATGCAATCATCTTTACCATACATTACATGCTCACTCTACAGAGGAGGATATCCTGCAATTTCCTCACTAACGTGATTACACAGACTGAGGAATTAAACTGCATGCGGAGTGGAAGGATTTCTGTAATTACTCATTGTGTATATTTCTTGTAAGAATCAGGGAGGTATTGCTATGGCTTATGATAGTACACTGATGAGTTTAGGAAATAATCTGTTTGACGGTGTCTTCTTGTTTGAGATTATTGGTGACTCATAAATTCTATACAAGAGTCACAATTCATTGCTGTCTATCTTTTCCATTGTTTTATGCTTAAAACAATGTGGTATAATTATTCTGCAGCTAATTGCTGTCCACACCCAAAACTCCTCATGTGAATCGTGGTTTGGTCATATTATGTTTTCGGCTGTATTCCAAGAAGACTGTCAGTCTTTTTTCGTTTGGATCATACAATACAAGCAGCCTGTTATATATCATATTTCGCATATAGTTTTATCATAGCAGGGTGAATACACATAATTAAAGTAGAGCCATGGTAAAGATCAACTTGGGACCCCAAGGGGATAAAAAAGGATGACATGACACTTAGGCCATGCAAAACTGGATATACCATATATTTAGAAGACTTTCACAATGCCCTCTGGGGCTTCCTCTATCCATGACTCCATAAAAGCAATGAGCTGACTCTGAGGTATACAGCACATATATTTACTGATTGAGGGAAACTTTAATTTTCATCTGCAGTAAAACAAGTTACAAGGAAGGAGAAGCATCTTTATCTTTATCTTTCAACATCTTTATCAATGATTTAGATGAAGGAATTAAGGGTAAACTGATTACATTTGCTGATGACACAAAGCTAGGAGGAATAGCTAATACTTGAGAAGAGAGAGAGTGGATTCAACAAGATCTAAACATGCTGGAACAGTGGGCAGCAACTAATAGAATGGTTTTTAACAGGGAGAAATGCAAAGTTATACATCTTGGCAAGAATAATGAAAAGAGCATATACAGCATGGGAGGAATAGAGCTATCCAACAGCATGTGTGAAAAAGACTTAGCTATACTAATAGATCACAGACTGCACATGAGTCAACAGTGTGACGCAGCAGCAAAAAAGGCAAACACCATTCTAGGATGTATTAACAGAAGCATACATTCTAGATCACGTGAAGTCATTATCCCCCTTTACTCCTCTTTGGTCAGACCTCATCTGGAATATTGTGTCCAGTTCTGGGCACCACATTTTTAAAAAGACATCAACAAACTGGAGAAAGTTCAGAGAAGAGTGACCAGAATGGTGACTGGTCTGCAAACCATGTCCTATGAGGAAGGGTTACAGGATTTAGGATTGTTTAGCTTGCAAAAGAGAAGACTGAGAGGAGACCTAATAGCTGTCTACAAATATCTTAAAGGCTGTCAAACTGTAGAGGGATCCGTTTTATTCTCATTTTCACAAGGAAAGACTAGAAGCAATGGGATGAAACTGATGGGGAGGAGAGACAGATTAGTTATTAGAAAAAACTTTTTGACAGTGAGGGTGATCAACGAGTAGAACAGGCTGCCACAAGAGGTGGTGAGTTTTCCTTCAATGGAAGTCTTTAAAAAGAGGTTGGACGGACATCTGTCTGGGATGATTTAGTGAATCCTGCTTTGAGCAGGGGGTTGCACTAGATGACCCAGGAGTTCCATTCCAACTCTAATATTCTATGATTCTAAGCTAAGATGAGTTTTCTTATGCTTACATGGCTGTCACCTTGGTCATGCACAACTGCATATGCCCACCATTATTATATGACTAGTACAATTTTGATACCCATTAATTTAAGGGTGCACCCTACTTTAAGGTTTTGAGTTTCTTTTTTTATGGCATGCTCAGTCAACGTTCTTGAGCCTCATGGGGTTTCCTAGGACTATTTCTTTTCTTTTACTATGGCCCCAAGAACTATTATGCAGATAGTTGCTAACTTCCTGCCTGTTGTATCTTGCACCAACCACTCCCACCGGCGATTCAGTGGCTTCCACTGATGCCATGTTGGCAGAGCTACATCTTGTCTCCTACTCTGCTCTGTTGACATGACATGACTGCCGATGTCATTTTGATTGACAGCTGGCTGCACACTACCTAACTGTATGGAGTCCACTGACAATCAGCATAATGTCGGAAGTCACACCCCGTCGACAGAGCAGCCCTAGAGAGAAAGAGCTGTTGTGTTGGTGACAGATCCGAGCCAGTGTTGGGTGGAACAGGCAGGACGTTAGAAATTACCTACCTATTAGATTTTAGGCCCTTAGTTAAAATAAACAAAAAATAGTCCTAGATGACTCCTTTAAGAAGGGTTTTTTATAATGCCTTCCTATGGCTATCCCATTTCTATTTTGGAATCAGACCATTCAGACTAACATTCTTGGTATGAACAGTATACAGTATGAATGTGGAGGAAACCTGTGTCCTCACTCCCAGCTTCCTGTATAATAACGACATCTCTTAGCAACAAACAAAACACTAATTGACAAATAAACCGAAATATCTGCCTGGGAAGCCGTGCACAGAACAAGATGTTTGGAGAAAGGTCATTAATTGTATGAATAAGTCGAGCCAACAAGTTTACACCCCTGTAATACATTACTTATTGCAATGTTCATGGAAATGGGAGTGAAGTGCTATAAATATAGAAGGGCAGTTTATTGGATTTGGCTCAATTTAAGACAATTCTGCAGCTCACATCTGCAAGTTTTTCCTCAGCCCTAATCAGACTGAGCATGCTACGATTGTCTGCGAGTCTCTCATCACTCGCAAGCATACAAGTCTCTGAGTGCAAGTGAAACATTGGACTGCACTCAAATGACATCCAAGTGCAGTGCGATATACGCACAGGATGACAATGGCAGAGATGGGGAGATTAATCCCTTCCTCTCCTCCGCAGCTGTGATCCGCTCACAAGAGATGTAGGAGGTGCCGGACCGAGAGCAGCAACGTTCATCGGATCAGACCACCCCCTAGGTGAGTATAATAAAGGTCTTTTTTACCTTCTACAGAGCAGAGCAGCTTGGGCTCTTATATACAGTATTCTAAAGTGCTGTATATAAGAGCTCACTGGTGGTGATGGCATCTTATAGGGGCCAAATCTGGTGACAGGTTCCCTTTAAGATACAATAATGATATTTTCTTATTAAATGCAATAGTTGATATGAAAGCAATGAGACCCCAACCATAGATTTGTGTACATATGCTTTTAAGTGTATGATATTTTTTGTTATGAAGTTGTGCTGGGGCTATTTGTTTTCTAAAAGGAAGTTTATTAATATGAATTAAATATCAGGATAAATAAATCTATTAGTGTGACTCATAAGGTCATGCTCCATTAAAGCTGTTCCAGGCCAAATTTGATTTAGGCTTTTGATGTTTTGAATTCCACATTTATTACTATATGTGAATTTTATACAAATCTGTTTGTGATGAACTATTGTTTACTGATTTTTGTACTTTGAAGAAATTTGACATATTCTAAGCTGGTTTGAGAAAAAAAAAATCTTGGCGTTTTCCTCTACACTCTTTGTTATGAAATAACATATGCAGAAAGCTGTATAATGGACAACATAGATAACTGTCCATAAATTTAATATATTGGCATGCTGCTTTACACTAAACAGTGGGCAGGTAGTTTACGAGGATGCAATCATTATGGAGCCCCTATTACCTTCAGTTTTACGTTTCCCTGTACATAGGTCCCCTGTCTCAGAAGCCGTGGCATACTACTAATAGCGTCAGACCACATGGCCGCTTTGGAGCCCATGAATCGTGGGCCATTGCCGCCCCCCGGCATTGCACTTTCAACTGTATTGGCATTATGGATGCCGACACAATTCAAAGCAATGATGGAAGAGAAGCAGCTGTCTGCTTCCTCCTCCAGCTTGCAGGGCTATATGGGGGTCATTATACAGTTTGGAGAGTTATGTTGTGGCCATTTGAGGGCTGTGTCAGGGTCATTATACTATTTGGAGAGCTATGTGGAATCCATTATACTGTATGGAGGGCTATGTGGGGGATATTATACTGTTTGGAGTCCTAGTGTGGGCCATTGTACTATGTGTGGGCTATTATACAATGTGGAGGGGCCATCATACTGTGTGAAATGTTGTATAAGGGCTCTCATACTGTGTGGAGGGATTTAAGGGCCATTATACTACATGGATGGCTGTGTTGGGGGCCTCATACTGTGTGGAGGGATGTAAAGGCCATTATAGTATATGGGTAACCATTAAACTACATGGATGGCTGTTTTGGGGCCCTCATACTGTGTGGAGGGATGTAAAGGCCATTATAGTATATGGATAACCATTATACTACATGGATGGGTGTATTGGGCCCCTCATACTGTGTGGAGGGATGTAAAGGCCATTATAGTATATGGGTAACCATTAAACTACATGGATGGCTGTTTTGGGGCCCTCATACTGTGTGGAGGGATGTAAAGGCCATTATAGTATATGGATAACCATTATACTACATGGATGGGTGTATTGGGCCCCTCATACTGTGTGGAGGGATGTAAAGGCCATTATAGTATATGTATAACCATTAAACTACATGGATGGCTGTGTTGCGGCCCTTATACTGTGTGGAGGGATGTAAAGGCCATTATAGTATATGGATAACCATTATACTACATGGATGGCTGTGTTGGGCCCCTCATACTGTGTGGAGGGATGTAAAGGCCATTATAGTATATGGATAACCATTATACTACATGGATGGCTGTATTGGGGCCCTCATACTGTGTGGAGGGATGTAAAGGCCATTATAGTATATGGATAACTATTAAACTACATGGATGGTGTTACGGGGGCTGTCTGATTATAAAAACCAAAGGGATATCAGACAGTCAGGGTCTACCGTGCAAAGTCTCTGCTGCAAACTATGGCAGAGGATAAGGGGTATCTTGTACTACGGAAGCAGTACTGACACTGATACTGATACAGTAACACTAGAGCCAATCACGGCGTGTACAGTTAAAGTCACAGCGACTACCGTATTTAGCATTAACGTAAAAGGGATAGGTTAATGAGTGAGGAAGAGTATATAAGTGTGTAAATAGTAGTAGCACAAGTGCAGAGTGCAATACCTCTGTTAAACTCACAGAGGCATATAGTTAGGAAATAAAGCAATTCCTCCCTTACTCGGAGGGTGTGTGGTATGGTCTCTGTTAATGATCACAGAGACAAAAGCAGTGAGTGTGAAATGGCACCTACCTAGGTCCGTTCCTCTTGCGGTGCCAGGAGACGGACAGCAGCGTAAGCCGCACAAAGCTCCTACCTGCGTTCGCTCCACTAGTGTGCGAGGACACGAACCACTAGATATGGCACCTGCTTAGGTCCGCTCCACTGGTGGTGCAAAAGAGACGGACAGCAGCACAAGCCGCACAAAGCTCCTACCTATGTTTGCTCCCCTAGAACGACAGCAATGATGTCACGCTGGCCTATCACCGAGCAAAGTGTCACAAGCACATGACCAGCGACCAATCGGCATAGAAGGTGTCAGAGACATGTGACCACGTGTCACAAGCACATGACCAGCGGCCAATCAGCTTAGAAGGTGTCAGAGACATGTGACCTCGTGTCAGCGATGATGTCACCCGCACATGTGCAATGGTTCCAAGATAGGACTTAAGCGGGCTTTACACGCTGCGACATCGCTAATGCGAACTCGTTGGGGTCACGGAATTCGTGACGCACATCCGGCCGCATTAGCGATGCCGTTGCGTGTAACACCGATAAGCGATTTTGCATCGTTGCAAAAACGTGCAAAATCGCTAATCGGCGACACGGGGGTCCATTCTCAAATCTCGTTACTGCAGCAGTAACGAGGTTGTTCCTCGTTCCTGCGGCAGCACACATCGCTGCGTGTGACGCCGCAGGAACGAGGAAGCTCTCCTTACCTGCCTCCCGGCCGCTATGAGGAAGGAAGGAGGTGGGCGGGATGTTACGTCCCGCTCAGCTCCGCCCCTCCGCTGCTATTGGGCGGCGGTTCAGTGACGTCGCTGTGACGCCGCACGGACCGCCCCCTTAGAAAGGAGACGGTTCGCCCGTCACAGCGACGTCGCCGGACAGGTATGTATGTGTGACCGGTCTGGGCGATGTTGTGCGGCACGGGCAGCGATTTGCCCGTGTCGCGCAACAGATGGGGGCGGCTACCCACACTAGCGATATCGGGACCGATATCGCAGTGTGTAAAGTAGCCTTTAGTCTCCAGCGCTTGTACATGTGCAGTAGCAAGAAATCCGAACATAGTCTCCAGTGTGTGAGACTGTGACCGGGGTTATCTATGACGGCCGGTATGTTTCGCCCCGGTTGTGCTCACTCCATGATAGAAAGTAAATCCACTCAAGGGTTAATGCTGTTTCCCTACAGGCTGAAGGAAGGGTTAAATGGAAACAGGAACAAGGGCAGGTGTGCCGGGTGTGAGGGAGTGAACAGAACTCCCTGAGTTCTCTGCTGGAGAGGCACATGTATATTGTTGTGGACTTTTGTTTGGACATTAAACCGTGTGCTGTGAACCTTAATGCCTGGATCCCGTGTCTTCTGCTGCGCAGCCGACCACGCTACCTCACATATGGTGGAGAATCGGCGGGCATGCCAGCCGGTGACGTGTAGCATCCATCCCTGGTGACCCAGTAGCACATGTCCTGGATTCGAGCGGCTATACTACAGCCCAAACCCGGTGACGCCATGGAGGACATACTAAAGCAGCTGGCTCAGGCTAATGCACAGCAGCAACAGACCAATGCACACCTGCTCCGGGCGTTGGAACGTCAGCAGCAATCCTTGCAAGGGCAGGACACAAGGCACCAAGAACAGCTGGTTCAGGCCAATGCACGTCAGCAGCAAGCCTTGCAATTGCAGGAACAAAGACATCAAGAACAGATGGTTCTCCTGGCCAAGTCGATCCGGGCCGGACCGGCAGCAACAACCCCGGGACCGGGTGACGACGGCAGTGTCCGGAAAGCGGTGAGACAAGCGTTGCAAAAGATGACCCCGGGGGATGATGTGGAAGCATTCCTGGCGGTGTTTGAGCGGGTGGCCGAGTGGGAAAAGCTGCCGACCCCCCAGTGGGCTGAGGTATTGTCACCCTATCTGACGGGGGAACCCCAAAAAGCGTACCTGGACCTCTGTACCGAGGACGCCATTGACTATGTGACCCTGAAAGCCGAAATACTGGCTCGGTTGGGGGTGAATACCTATGTACGGGCTCAGCGGGTAAATCAGTGGTTCTATGAGGAAGCCAAACCCGTACGCTCCCAGGCCTATGACTTGTTGCATCTTGTAAAAAAGTGGTTGCAGCCTGACACTCTGAGCCCGGCGCAAATGGTGGAAAGGGTAGTAGTGGATCGTTTTGTGCGCACTTTACCCGTCACCGTTCAACGGTGGGTAGGACAGGGTGACCCGAGTACCCTCGACCAATTAGTGTCCCTGGTAGAGCGGCATGTGGCTACGCAGGACTTGATACGGGACACTGAGACTTTGCGTACCGCCCGTCGGTCCGGCCCCTCCAAGCCTAGGGCCAAGGACCCACCGCTGACAACGGTGCAGGAGTCCCCTACCGTCCCGTCTGAGGCCGCGGCCGCCATTCCTGAGGTCCGGAAGGTTCTGTACCCTAAACGACAACCCGTCAAGGGGGTTTCCGTCCCCATTAGATGTTGGCGATGCCAGCGGGTGGGACATATGGAAGCCCAGTGTCCACTCACCACGGAGCCCATGGATTGTGGGGTTACCCGGCGGGGTTCAATGTATGCTCAGGTGGTGTGTACCGCTGACCTGGTCTCCCCAGAGACGGAGCCCCACTTGTGCCAAATACAGGTGAATGGATGTCCGGTTACAGGATTGTTGGATTCCGGAAGCTTAGTGACCCTTGTGCGATCCACCTTGAGGGCTAAAGTAAAGGCCACAGGACGTACCGTGGGGGTGGTTTGCATACATGGGGACCGCCGAGACTATCCCACAGGGATTGTCACCATCACAGCACCTTGCGGTCAGGTGCAACATGAGGTGGGACTTCTTAACACTCTTCCCTATGACGTGATCCTAGGAAGGGATCTGCCTTATTTTTGGACTTTATGGAAGGGACCCCCTAAGTCTCCTCAGATATTGGTCAGTCCGGGACCTGAGCCCTACAATCCTGAATCCGGGACACCTGCCGTAAGGGTCCCCATGATAGGGACAGAATGTGAACCCGATAGGTCGCCCCTAGAGGTATTGGCAGGAGAGGCTGAGACGGTCGAACCCATCCCGGAGTTGGAGGCGTCCCCGGATACGTTTGGGACTGCCCAACTCCAGGACCCTACATTAATACATGCCCGGAGTCGGGTGACAGTAATTGACGGGGTGGCACAGCTGCCCGGTGCCCAGGTTAGGTACCCCCATTTCGCTATTAAGCAGGATTTACTCTACCGGGTAGATGAAATACGGGGCGTGGGGGTAGAGCAGTTGGTGGTGCCCCAGCCGCATCGTCGGCAGGTCCTCGACTTGGCTCATAAACACCTGATGAGTGGCCACCTAGGGGTCAAGAAAACGCAGGAGCGAATATTGCAAAGGTTCTATTGGCCCGGAGTCTTTGGGGAGGTAAAACGGTTCTGCGAAACCTGCCCGGAGTGTCAGCTTACCGCACCCCTGACCCATTTTCGCAGTCAGTTGGTACCGTTACCCATTATAGAAGTCCCTTTTGAACAGATAGGGATGGATCTGGTGGGGCCCCTCGTAAAGTCCGCTCGAGGGCACCAACACATCCTAGTGATTGTTGACTATGCCACCCGGTATCCCGAGGCGATACCTCTCAGACATACTGCAGCAAAGCTTATAGCTCGGGAGTTGTTTGCTGTGTTCTGCCGGGTGGGGTTGCCCAAGGAGATCCTTACGGATCAGGGGACCCCATTCATGTCTAAAGTGACCAAAGAGCTATGCCGGCTACTCCAGATCAAGCAGTTGCGTACGTCTGTGTATCATCCTCAAACGGACGGTTTAGTCGAGCGTTTCAATAAAACCCTGAAAACCATGCTCAAACGGGTAATTTCAAAAGACGGGAAAGACTGGGATATGATGCTTCCCTATTTGATGTTTGCCATCCGTGAGGTGCCACAGGCATCCACGGGGTTTTCGCCTTTTGAATTGTTATACGGGCGACATCCCCGGGGATTGTTGGACCTGGCAAAGGAAACATGGGAGCAAGAGCCCACCCCCCATAAAAGTGTGATTGAACACATTTTGGGTATGCAGAACCGCATAAGCGCGGTCATGCCAATTGTGAAGGAGCATTTACAGGAGGCTCAGGCCGCGCAAAGCGGCCGCTACAATAGACAAGCCACCGTGCGGACCTTTAAACCCGGGGATCGGGTGTTGGTATTAATCCCCACGGCGGAGAGTAAATTCCTGGCTCAGTGGCAAGGCCCCTACGAGATAAAGGAAAGAGTCGGGGTGGTTAACTATAAAGTATTGCAGCCCGGTAGGCGGAAACCTGAACAAATATACCATGTCAACCTATTAAAACCTTGGCAGGAACGGGAAAACCTGATGGCTGTTTTTTCCCCATCTCCCTCCTCTTCGGGTCGTTCACCTCCGGCTCCAGCGACCTCCGGAGAGGACGAACCGGAAGTAAGGATTGGAGAAGCCCTCACCAAGACTCAGAGGCGAGAGGCCAGACGGTTGGTTCAGCAGAACCCCGATGTCTTCTCCGAGCTGCCCGGTAGGACCAGTCTGATACGACATGATATTGTCACCGAGCCCCACCTGAAGGTACGCCTGAAGTCATACCGGGTACCGGAGGCTCGACGACAAGCCATATCGGAGGAAGTAAAGACAATGTTACGCCTGGGGGTCATCGAAAAATCCCGGAGTGAATGGGCTAGTCCGATTGTCCTAATACCAAAACCCGATGGCTCCTTAAGGTTCTGCAATGACTTTAGGAGATTGAACGAAATATCCAAGTTCGATCTCTACCCCATACCCAGGGTGGATGAGCTGATTGATAGGCTGGGACAGGCGCGGTATTTTACCACGCTCGACCTGACCAAGGGGTACTGGCAGGTGCCACTGACGGAGTCCGCCAAGGAGAAAACCGCTTTTGTTACGCCGGAGGGTCTCTTCCACTATGTTGTCTTGCCTTTTGGGTTACATGGCGCTCCGGCCACGTTCCAGAGGTTGATGGACTTAGTGCTGGAACCCCACCAGGCGTATGCATCAGCGTACCTTGATGACATCATTATTTACAGCTCCGATTGGCAGACCCACTTGGAACAGGTACAAGCGGTGGTGGACGGGCTTCGAACAGCCGGATTGACAGCCAATCCCAAGAAATGTGCGTTGGGACTCACGGAAGCCCGCTACTTGGGCTACGTGATAGGCCAAGGAGTGATTAAGCCCCAAATTAACAAGGTTGAGGCGATCCAGAAGTGGCCTAGACCCCTGACCACGAAGCAGGTTAGGGCCTTCCTGGGTATCGTGGGGTACTACAGGAGGTTTGTAAAGGATTTTGCGGGACTATCAGCCCCCTTGACGGACCTTCTGAAAGGCAAGAAGTCCGTCATGGTGCGCTGGACTCCGCAGGCCGAGGACTCCTTCCGGGCCCTGAAGGGGGTCCTGTGCGGACAGCCCGTTCTCGTACACCCTGATTTCCGGAAGGAGTTCATAGTACAGACTGACGCCTCAGAGGTCGGCCTGGGGGCAGTGTTGTCTCAGGTGGTTCAGGGGGAGGAACACCCCGTCACCTTCTTAAGTAGGAAGCTCACCCCTCCCGAGCGGAATTATAGCGTAGTGGAGAAGGAGTGCCTGGCGATCAAGTGGGCCTTGGAGTCCCTACGCTATTACCTGCTGGGACGGCAGTTTCGCTTGGTGACGGATCACTCTCCACTGGTCTGGATGAGGTCCGCCAAGGAACGGAATGCCCGGGTTACCCGGTGGTTCCTTTCTCTGCAGAACTTCCGGTTTACGGTTGAACGTAGGGCCGGTGGGTTGCAGGGCAACGCCGATGCCTTGTCCCGCGGCCCGTGTTTGATGGCGGGAGTTCAACCCCGCACGCTTGAACTGAGGGGGGGGTATGTGAGACTGTGACCGGGGTTATCTATGACGGCCGGTATGTCTCGCCCCGGTTGTGCTCACTCCATGATAGAAAGTAAATCCACTCTAGGGTTAATGCTGTTTCCCTACAGGCTGAAGGAAGGGTTAAATGGAAACAGGAACAAGGGCAGGTGTGCCGGGTGTGAGGGAGTGAACAGAACTCCCTGAGTTCTCTGCTGGAGAGGCACATGTATATTGTTGTGGACTTTTGTTTGGACATTAAACCGTGTGCTGTGAACCTTAATGCCTGGATCCCGTGTCTTCTGCTGCGCAGCCGACCACGCTACCTCACAAGTGCCACAGCAACCGTAACAGATGGCTGTGTTGGGGCCCTCATACTATGTGGAGGGATGTAAACACCAGCTTGTCATCATATGTTATATCACTGGGCCACACATTAGGAAAATATTTCTTATCAATATAGCAGGTAATAAAGGATAAAACAATTTCTTACATGTCTGACCTTATCTCTTGATACCTCCTCACACTGAGGCCCTAATTCATCATTGCCTTTACACCATCCTTTTGTCTAGTTTTTTGTCTTTTGCGCCTTTTTTTCTTTGTGTCCAATTCATTATTTTAATTGTAACTTTTTTTTAAGACTATTTTATATGTGCTTGCCTATCTTTTGTTGTTTTGTTTTTCTGCTTTTCGGATGGAGTGTAATGATTCCATATGTTTTCAGCTGATTCATCAATTCCAAGTTGCAGAATTTGGCACAACTCTATGTCAGTCACCCCCTTATATAGTTTTTTGCATGTTTTTTTCAATTTACATGTTATGGGACATTTAAGGAAAAAGTCTCAAGAATGGTCAATGACAGAAAAGCCTTTTTGTTTAACTCTTCTCCAGTTTACTGAACCACGTGTGCCATTTTGATGAATTTACATACAAAATGGAGAGGATAGGGGTTTAATGCTGCGCATCAGCCGAAATGAAGATGTATAACGTTGATTATGATAATTCTTTCTTTTATTCCATAGGTCTACGCATTTCAAGGTAAACACCTCTTGTTCAGGACCAGAAACATCAACATAAAAGCCAATGGCTTTTATGTTGATGTTTCTGGTCCTGAAGAAGAAGTGTTTACCTTGAAACGCGTAGACCTATGGAATAAAAGAAAGAATTATCATCATCAACGTTATACATCTTCATTTCGGCTGATGCGCGGTATTAACCCCCTATCCTCTCCATTTTGTATGCACAGCCACGTGGGGCTGCAGCAGACGCCATTATCTCATGCGTATCAGTGGTTGTGACTGTCACAGCCATTTCAGGTGAGTGTACTTTTCCCGATTTACCTCACTGATCTGTTGGTATTACACTATCAGCGCTCCTTATTTTCAGATTTATTTTGATGAATTTGGCACAATAAACACCAGCAAATTCCTCAAGATAAAAAAGAAAAGTGACTTAAGAAAATATAAATGATTAATTGGGGCATTAATATCCAGACCTCACAAGACCTCCTCCTGTTCCGTCCTCACACAACCATATCCAAGATTTCTCCCGGGCTTCTCCATTATTCTGGAACTTGCTGCCCCAACTTATTAAACTATTCCCAACCATCAAAGCCTTCAAACACAACCTGAAAACCCACCTCTTCGAGGATGCCTACTGCCGGCAATAACCCAGCTGCCTCCGGCCTTGTCAGCAGCTTTTTCCCTCAATGTATCTCTTTCATTGTAGATTATAAGGCAGGGTCTTCACTCCCATTGTACCTGTCTGTCACCTAGCTGGGTTTAGTCTTCTTGTTTTGTACCTTGCTATATATTGCTAAGTAGTTCTTGTGCTGTAAACCATGTATTTGATGTACAAGAGCTTGGGTTATGGGCATTATAAAAATAATATAGTAGTGATGAATAATTCTAATAATATTTTTATTCCATTGATATGGTGAGTCTCCCCTGCAGCCTACTATGGTTGATTTGTAAACCAGCTGATTTATTGTACTTTACTCCATCATACCAGAAAACACCTTTATAATGCACACATTTCATTGTAATAACGCTTGACTTGTGTTTGCATAGAAAAAGCTTTGAAAAATAATTTTCCTCCTTGTAAGGCCATTTGTATGCCTCGGATCTATGTATAAATATTTAAGCAACAGCACTTGAGAAAAAACTGTTAGATACTTTAGGTGGTTAATGGGCTCATCAATCAATGGCTGGAAAGCAAACCAGAAAAATAAACTAGAGAAGTGGGTTAAGGACATTTAGTCAGATGATGACATTCTGACTTTATATCGTTACAATCTTTGGTTTTAGAGTACTCACTTAAAGGGGATGCCCACGCCCCACTTTATTCACATCAGTCTTATTTAGCTTATTTGCAGTTTTATTATATATTTCACTATTAGATTTTGCTGATTAAAATATGCATTCGATTAGCTTCAAAATGTCAGCAGACATATGATGTAATAAACGCTCCGTCTTGTGCTGAGAGACGGTCTGAATCCCTTCTGTCATTTATGTGTCCTTATGAAGAATCGTCTACACATCTTATGAATAAGGCTATTCATACATAGACGTAACATAGGCTTAATGGCTGAGGAACAGTGAAGTAGCTTATTAACTGATTGGTCAAGCAGAGAAAAACTCTAATTAAATGTAAAATGACTCATTGTGGTCAGTGATGCAATTAATGTGGAATTGGCTGTGTGTAGGTGTCTGGAGCAAAGCGAATGGCCTATGATTAATGCTCTTGCCCTACAGGTGGGAACTTGTATATCATCTTATCTTCTTGTCAAACATCAAAAGCGTTTCCTTTTTTCCTGATCGCGCTTCATAAACCTAGAGAAGTACAATAAGACATGTATTATATACTAATATTGCCTGTTACCACAATCAGTTCGATTCCATCTCTTTATATAGATATAATTTTTACTGGTATCATGGGGTACATACAGTTATGGCTGAAAGTGTTAGCACTCTTGAAATTATTGCAGAAAATTAATTATTTTGCAAAGAAAAATACTGCTATTACACGTTTTGTTATACACATATTTATTTTTTTTTAAGTGTATTGGAACAACACACACAACAACCTGAGAAAAAAAGGCAAATTGGACATAATTTCACACAAAACTACTAAGCACTTTTTAACACTAAAAATTGTTGTCACCTTTCCAAAATTGTGGGTAAACCCCTTATTTCATGCATGTGCTGCTCGTTTATACTCACCTGTAACAAGTAATTGATGTGGGCAATATGAAAATCACACCTGAAACTTGATAAAAAGGGGAGAATTTGACTAAATCTTTGCATTGTATGTCTGTGTGTGCCACACTAAGCACGGAGAACAGAAAGAGGACTTGACAACCAGAATTGTTAAAAAATATCAACAATCTCAAGGTTACAAGTCCACCTGCAGAGATCTTGATGTTACTTTGTCTACAGTGCGCAATATAAAGTTTAGAAGTTTACAACCCACGGCACTGTAGCTAATCTAAATATAAAAAAACTACATAAAGTCACTTCTTAATAATTAGAAAAAATTATTTGTTATCCAATCCAATATTATCCTTGATGATTATACAGGAAAGTTCATCCACTGATACTTTTTTTCCCCACATACATGGATAATATAAAGACTGGACAATCCTGATAAATGTAGTATTTGCTATTGCACACCGTCTCAAGAGTCAAAAACTTCTTATTAGTCCATCATATATTGTAAATAACTTAAATAAGCTTAGGCAATTAAAATCAATGTCACATGGAAATTGTCTCCAATGTGCTGCATTAATTCATATGTGTCCGCAATGCTGCATGTAAATCAAGCACTGGGCTTTATCCTGTGAACGTAGAGATTTGATCCTATTAAAATACAGTCAGTGAATAGTATAACAACAGTCTATAAACATCTGTGAATACACATGGAGTTACCGCTGGTGAGGTGCTAGTAAGATGAAGCAATCGTCAAGTCTGGTAAAGTATCGACTGAGCAGATGGACACAAGATCTGCGATTCCTCCACATGAAAGGCTGCCATGATAGACGATGAATCAAATCTTCCACATCTGAGCGACATTTCTGGGGTGACACACCCTTTCTCAAGCCTTGAGGATTTCTTGAGTTTCAGCTTTCTTCTAAAAACTCCGTTTAAATTAGCGTGTGTACACACTGATTTTTTGAGACCAGAAGCTAAGCGGAAACTTTCAAAATCCTCTACAAATGCTTAAAATGTGCTTCTGGTGATGTATTACTGTACTGATGGTGGTTCTGGTGATGTATTCTTGTAAGCACCCCTTTAAATTTTTTTGGCAGCCCTTGGGATTGATTTAGTATGGCAATGGCAACAAAAAATGTTGTGCACCCTGATTTCATGGATATGTCATGAAAAGCTATTGATGTTTCCATTAAACAGATTCTATATTACTATATGGGTGACAGCTGGCACTGTTAGGCATCAATCATAGCTCTTTTTAATGTGTGCATTTAGAGCTGTTCCCTCGCATACACCTTAACTAGGGGCCTAAGGCTTTTTTCCCGAGATGAGCTTTTGGTGAGTTTTTGATGTTGCAGAATTTCTGACACCATTTCTGCACCTATTATGTAAATTAGGTTACTTGCGTTTTTGGATGTGTTTTTCACTTTTGTTTTATTGCCTTTTTGCCGCAGCAGGTTTTGTCTCTTCTTGGTATGTCATGTTTTAAATAAATCTGCTTTGTTTTTTACTTGATGGTATTTGGCTGTGTTGATAGTGTGATTTGCAGATCACGCATGTGAATTTTTTACCTGTTGATTTTCTTCATATAATTCAGCTCAGTGAAGAAAATCTGCACATAACAATCACTGTACCCGCAAGAGAAATTAACATGCTGATTTCAAACACGCACCGCAGGTCAGGTTACGCTGAGTGAAGAAGAAGCACAGTGTGTCTGAGATTTCTATAAATCCCATCCACTTTTCTGGAATTGTAAGACGCTGCGGTTTTGATGCAGCAGAAGTCTACAGCGCGAAGAACGGACTAAAAACTACCTAGATCACTATGTGACAAAATATATAATTGGTGGAGGAAGGTTGAACTACATGTTCCTAGGACCTAGGACTTTTTTTAACCTATGTGACCATGTAAAAACTCAAATACACAATTAAGACGTTGAGAGGCGCTTCCTTTGTTAAAAGTATTAATTGCGATACCGATTTTGAGTAAAATATGCTGTGGAGTGATGAGAGTGAAAAATGCATTTGAACATGTAATTACTCTAGTATCTCTACAATATAGTCCTCAAGGCTAAAATAACAGCTATAAATTTAGCGTTGTTATATCTGGCTAATGCTTTCTTACATGCCTTAGGCAGAGAATATTACTCTTGGCTGTCTATTTTAAGTTTTCAAAAAAGAAGAACAAAAAAGGCCGGCACCTGAAGTAAATACTTAGAGAGAAGCCACTGGCACATCTGAAATCAATTTTCTTGTCTCTCTGTTATGCTAAATGTGCAAAACTGTCACATATGGTTTCTGGAGGTGACTGCATATGCCAAATGTCAGGCCCTTTTCACATCTCCTTTTTCGGTTCTAACAATTGGATATGCTAAAAGTGTTCATAGGAATCCATCAGTTAGGTGGAGTACAAAAGAGCACCCCTTTGGCTTCTTGTTGACTGGTATACCTGAGTATACCACAAATAATAGGTAAGAAAACGCATAGACCGAGCTATGCCACACAAATGTATTTAATATATAATTGGGATATTGGGCAATTTTTTCCTTTTTTCTCCATGGCAGTGGGTGATAGATACCACTGGATGGCCTTCAGTCACAGGCATCCATTAAACATATACTTTATATCATGAGCTTTTCATGATAACAGAAACCGCAGTAGCGTATGAATTAAGATGCCCGTGACACATGCGGCACGGTGGCTCAGTGGTTAGCACTGCAGTCTTGCAGCGCTGGGGTCCTGGGTTCAAATCCCACCGAGGACACCATCTGCAAGGAGTTTGTATGTTCTCCCCGTGCTTGCGTGGGTTTCCTCCGGGTACTCCGGTTTCCTCCCACACTCCAAAGACATACAGATAGGGACTCTAGATTGTGAGCCCCAGTGGGGACAGTGTTGCCAATGTATGTAAAGCGCTGTGGAATTAATAGCGCTATATAAATGAATAAAATTATTATTATTATTATCTGTTCACCATAGGAATTATGACACTGTTTTCATGGATATGACACAGTTACATAGGTTGAAAAAAGACCTAGGTTCATCTAGTTCATCCTTCCTCCACCAGTTCTACATTTTGTCACTAAGTCACTAATAACCAACAATGTTGTGTGCGCTGAGGAAATCATCAAGCCCTTTTTTAAAAGCTGTTAGGCTATGTGCCCATGGGGAAAGTGTCCTGCGGTTATATCCGCAGCACATTCCGCAGGAGCTCCCAGAAAACCGCAGCACAACTTTGTCTGTTTCAATGCTGCGGTTTATTTGTGGAATGTCCTGCGGATATGCTGCGGTCATTCTCAATTGAGGATACAGTACCATGGCTTCCGCACTGCATCCTCAATGCAGAACAAGTGCTGGAGTGATCAGGGGTGCATACTTACCTCCATCACGCAGCACTTCACCGGCGGCCGTGTCTGTCAGCGTCTGTGCAGGAGAAGGTGGGCGGGCCTGAACGAGCTCCGGCTGTCACATGACCAGAGCTCGTGCAGGCCCCGCCCACCTCCTGCTTCCTGCTCCTAGCTCCACTGCTGTGACGTCCTCTGCATCGGAAGAAAGTGACGGGCTGTCTGCTATCAAGGCAGGTAAGTATGGGACCAAGGCAGGTAAGCCTCTATCTCCATAGTTGAGCACCGGGATTTACGCAGGTAAATCCGCAGGAATAATTGACATGCAGTTATGTGCGGCTGAGGGACATCCGCAACATATTCCGCAGCCGCACATTCCGCAGCATGGACACAGACACTCCTCATGTCCCATAGGATAACATGGGCAGTGTCTGTACTTGCTGAAACCTGCAGATTTATCTGGAAAATGCAGATAAATCCGCAGGTTTTCCGCGGCAAAATCCGCAGGAGCAAGCTCCCGTGGGCACATAGCCTTATAGTGTCCACCATTACTACCTCTTGTGGTAGGGCATTCCACAGTCTGACTGCTCTAACTGTAAAGAATCCTTCCTTATTTAGCTGCCGGAATCACTTTTCTTCCACTCGCAGTGAATGCCCCCTGGTCCTGAGTATTGTCTTTGGAAGAAATAAGTCATGTACCAGTCCTTTATATTGACCACACATGTATTTATACATATAAATGAGATCTCCTCTGAGACGTCTTTTTTCTAAGCTAAACATATGTAACTTTTCCAACCTGTCATCATATGTGAGGCCTCCATCCCTTGTAGTAGTCTAGTAAGCCGCCTTGGAACTGACTAACTTCTGAATGTCCTTTTTAAAATGTGGAGCCCAAAACTGAATCCCATATTCCAGATGTGGCCTTACAAGTGATTTATACAGGGGTAACAATACGTTGGGATCCCGGGATATAATCTCTCTTTTTATACACCCTAAAATCTTGTATGCTTTTGCAGCTGCTGCCTGACATTGAGTTCTGCTGCTCAGCTTACTTGTAACCAGAATACCCAAGTCCTTCTCCTGTTCTGTAGTCCCAACCACAAGGTCATTAATAAAGAAATTAAAAAGAATCGGTCCTAGCACAGATCCTTGCGGCACCCCACTGCTACCGTGTTTTTCCAAAAATAAGACACTGTCTTATATTTTTTTTTGCCCCCCAAAAAAGCACTAGGGCTTATTTTTGGAGGAGGTCTTATTCTTGGAGAAACACGGTTAAGAGTAAGTTTACCCCCCAAAAAAGCAGACCCCCCCACTTCCCAGGAGATTCATACTCACCAGACCAGGACGTCTGCGTGGTTCCCAGGTCCTCCTGTGATCTCCGGTCGGTGCTGCACGCCATCCTTCCCTGCTGCTAACTGACACGCTGACACACACAGAAGTTCCCAGACACACATAGCAGATCACGCACACACACACACACACACAGCAGATCACAGATATACACAGCAGATCACACACAGCAGATCGCAGATTCACACAGCCGATCAGATAAACACATCCTATCACAGGCACACACAGACGATCAGATACACACATCCTATCACAGGCACACACATCCGATCGCAGGCACACACAGCCGATCACAGATACACACATCCGATCACAGGCGCACACAGCCGATCACAGATACACACATCCGAACGCAGACACACACAGCAGATTACAGAAAAACACAGCCGATTGCAGACACACACAGCAGATCACACACACACAGCAGATCACACACACACACACACACACATCACATCACATCCAGCACTTACGGCAGCAGGGAATGAGAGCAAGTCACGTGTCCGGCCGCAGGTCCTGTTCGTCGCGCTCCACTGCGCTGCCTCTCAGGATTCTCCCGGCAAGAAGAGATCGGTGTCGCTGGATGAGGTGAGTGTGTATGCGATCCGATGTGTGTGCGATCCGATGTTTGTATGTGTGTGTGTGTGTGTGTGTGTGATTTGATGTTTGTGTGCGATCTGATTATGTGTGCGATCTGACTGTGTGTGTGATCCGATGTTTGTGTGTGAGATCTGATTGTGTGTGTGAGATCTGATTGTGTATGTGTGGGTGTGTGTGTGTGTGTGAGCTGAAGTGTGCGGGTGTGCGATCACTGCAGGTCCTGCTGCTCGGCGTCTGGTGAGTGTGATTGCCGGATGCCGCTGTGTATAATGAAGTGTCCTGCAGTATCTGTTTTTTAGCTGCACGGACACTTCATTATTGATCCGGGACTAGGGCTTATTTTCGGGGAAGGGCTTATATTTAAGCCTTTCTCCGAAAATGCTGAAAATCCCTGCTAGGGCTTATTTTTGGGGGAGGTATTATTTTTGGAAAAACACGGTAACTATAACGCATTTAGAGAATGTACCATTTATGACTACTCTTTGTTTCCTATCTTTTACGTTTCCTATATTTCATGAGAATTTCATGAACAACTCATGTTGCATACATTAAATTTATACGACTATAGTCTATGAGGAATGAATGACAATGTCAGGCATCTGTCACAGTCTGTGTTTAAAGTGAACCTTTCATTAGGATCAGTTATGATAAACTAAAGGTATGGGCGTGTGGGCGGTTACACCACCTCTGGTTCATGCTACTCTGGTAATTATCAACAGGCTTTCTTTATTTTGCACCAAATATGACTGCAGGATTGTATTTTTGATTATGTATAGTGCAAACTAATGGTTTTTGTCAGCCTGTTCATGCTTTATATACCAACATCTGAGGTCTCATGGTGTATACATGTTGTATTATGGAAGGACTTTTCTTTTTTTGAGTCTCCTCCTTTTTAATTGTGTTTTAAAGTGTGTACAAATAAAACTTTTTCACGTTTTGCATATGACTGCTTGAACTCTGTGGTTTTTTAGATTGGTACATTTAGTGAAGCTGTGCCCCATATACCCATTATAAATTCTGTTCTTTGCTTCTGTGCTTATGGGTGGTGGCACGTTTCCTATTAACCCTATGGTGGTGCCGTCCTTACTAATGTTGTTTCTCAAACTAAAGGTATGGGCATAAAGGCGCTGTTTTGCTGATTTAATAGATACCTTCTCTGTAGAAATCCACAGCCTGGTTATTATTTAATCCCCATTAGAAGTTTGAGGCATTGAGCTATTCGTGCATCGGGGTGGTACTGTGGGTAGGGGCTTCATCACTGCCAAGGTACTTCAGCTGCCTCTGGTATAAGCAGCTTGCTCAGATTGATCTGGTTGCAGGCTTCAGTAAAATGGCGATGTTGTCTGTGCACACGCACATTTTACCTCCTGGCAGGCTTCAGGAAAAATGGAGCCGTGGCAGCGCATGCGGAAGTTAAGATCTTGACTTGTCATTGACTTGGGACTAAAACTTGTGTTTTGTGTTTTGGTAATTTCTTTGGATCACTGCTAATAGTACAATACAATAAACAATTTATGTTTTCATAGGTGTACAACTCAGTAACCCACCATCACCATATGCACTCTCCCCTAAAAGGTATCCCTCTGTCTTTGTGTGCTTTGTTCCTCTTCCAGTTCTTCTAACACCTCTATTTTACTAGCTGTATGGAGATCCAATGTTATATATTCAGATCTGAAGTGCTGCACCATTTGGATACAAGCCCCCTCTATGATTGGAATTAATGCTACGGTTTCTGTCCCATCATCTGAATAGTCATGCAAGCACACAAGGCCTGTCCTTCTACACCTGTAGGCCTCATTTATATGTCAGTTTTTCACACGAGTTTCATCAGTGATTTTGGTCAGATTCCTCAGTTTTTGGTCCATGTTTCATCAGTTTTTCTCATACTTAGAAGAAAAAAAACTTTCTTCACCTTCTCCTATGTAACAGTCTGTGAAAATTGGACTGCACTCAGATGACTTCCAAGTGGGGTCCGATTTTTTTTGCGAACCTATAAAACTTGCATTACCGATTTTCAACCAACACTCAGATCAAAATCTGACATCCTATAAATTGCATTGAGAACTCAGTCAGTGAAAAATCACAGAAATGTGAGTGACCCCATTCACTATTATAGGTACGAGTCAAACACATGAAAAATGAACATCTGAATAAAGCTTGGTAATATTATCACACTTAACTATATTACTCTGAAATTCCCAACTTATGATTACAAACAGAGTATAAAGAGATCATCGTTATATATGACCGGTAAACAGAGATTTGTAGTTAGGTAGTATATACACCATCACAATGCTGATGAGTTGTGGCTCAGGACAATTGATCATGTTACAGACTTTAGACCCCTGGTTTTGGCAATCAAGAGAAGTATGAATAGGAGGATGTGCCGATGGCCACCAGATATGCTTGTGAATAGAATCCATTTTCCAAAAAATGCAGCATACAAGCCAGTTCTGTCTACATGGAAAGTTCCATCTCATGTGGAAACAGCAGTGAAACCTCCCATAAGAACTTAATAAGGCTTCATTTATAGAACAAGGGGAAATCTTTGTCAACGTTGCTTGCTTAAGTGGCTCATTTATAATTCACTTAGCGCAGAGAAGATGCCAGCGCCAAATTGCCTGAACTAAGTAATAGACCAGTATAGAAATAAATTGGCAAAAAACGGGCAGGATGACAAGTGGCACTGTGAAGAGTACAATTATGAGACTTTGTCCTAGTGTTGAAATATAGTGGAAGTCATTTTTCTAGCAAATATTCTCATAAGTAGAAGTCAAAGGCTTTGTGGTTCTATGAGAAAAGGGAAAAAAAACACTTTTTATTCCACACACTCTTTAATCTTATGAAGCGGGGAGTTTTTTAGACATGATGTTATATAGAAGGCTAAGGTTAATTTATATTAAGGCCCTGTGTGCACTGGGAAATTTGATTTTCTTAAGAAAAATCCACACCCTCATGCAGAATTCCCGCACCCGCGGCAAAAACCACAGTAAAAACACACCCGCAATTTTACCACGGTTTGCCGCGTTTTTTCCACAGGTTGGTTTCTGCATTTTTTTACCATTATCTATGGCAAAAAAACGCAGATACCTGCAGAAAAGAAGTGACATGCTACTTCTTTTTTGCAGCAGAAAAGCTGCAGAAATTCTGCAGCAAAACCTACAGGAAAAAAAAACGCAGTGTGCACACAGCATTTTAGTTTTCCCATAGATTTTGCTGGGGAAGGCAAAAAACGCAGTGTGCGCATAAGGCCTTAAACGTTGTTTTTTTTTAACTGCTTAAACTAGACACTAGATTTTTTGTTAACTTGTGTTAAACTTGTCACATATTTGTAAAGGAACATTTAGAAATTGTGGTGTCCAAACATTAAGACAATGACAGGTTAGCACACTAATATTTTTCTTCACATTTGTTGCTTAAACAAGCAAACAGTATACTAGTCTGTAACCATGGCCGTCAACAAGGTGCGAGCATAGCATTGGCGCAACCTCTGCCGCACAGGCGTCTAAGTGGTAAAGTTGGCGTACTTCCACATCCAAAGCAGCAAACCAAATATGTCATGGACTGTTCTTGCATAGGCGCCCTCCTCTGTCTTTGTCCGTTCTTTGCCTGTTATGGTCACATTGGCTTTCCAGCTTCTGTTCATCACGAAAACCTCAACACTGTCGGATCCATTGTACTACATATACCACCAGCGCTTAATACACTTAAGTTACTTCTATATATTGAAAATAATGGTTCCTTTGTGGTTTGCATTATTTTGAATGTAATAGTGACTGCATGTGTGACGCCCTGGGCCCCAGGGGTCACAGGTCACTACACAACACCCAGTGCCCAGGCATTGCAGTCAAAACACAAAACACAGGTGCAGGGAACGACGGCCACCATCAACCCGTCCAAGGAGAACACCGCAGCCGGCTGTGGGCCCGGTCCATCCAGCCGTTTGGTTTACCAGAGACTCTGTCCATCTGTGTCTGAGTGAGTACACGAGTGCCATCCGACACCCTGTCAAAACCCGAAACCTGAGGTGCCCCAACCTCCTACCGGGCCCCCGGACCAACAGCCCCTACCCACGGAGGGGCCAACACCTAGCTGCTCCCCGCTATCGCTCCCGGGAACCCCGTCACCTGCAGGAAGGATTGAACCAGTCTACTTACCAGTAGAAGTGCGCCTTGTAGTCCCCGTCAGCGGCGTCCCGCTGAAAAATCTGAAGATCCGCCATTTTGGGCGCGAAGATTTCACGCTCGAGTCGTCTTCCCGAGCAGTGAAGGCGCGAAAAGTGAAGCCCCACCCCCAGAAAGGTGAAGTGCTGTAAAAAGACCAAGGGGGACGAGAGGAAGATGTCCGCACCTGCCGGAGCCGGCTGCTGCTGATGTCCGCGGGAGAAGAAAAGGAAGAATTTCGGCGTTCCTGGACGGGAGCGGCGAGGCTCCTGCCGCCGGAGCGGCGGGGCCCAGAAGAGACAGAGGAGGAGTAGCCTTCGGGGACTGCGGCCCGGGTGAGTTCCCCGTCGGGACCGCTGCCTGGTTTTAGCGGGAGCTGGGCCGGTTCTGCATGAAAGCAAGGGCGCAGAGTCTGCAGCGGTTACTCGATTGGAAAGCAGAGGTCCGCAGGCTGGTTGCTGTGGTGTGGGCCCGTGAGCAAGGGGCCGCCATAGTCGTGCAGCGCCGGGATCAGGCCACGCAAGCTCCCGAACCGGCCCTGATCGAGTGGGAGCCGGGACCCGGCCGCGCCGCAGCGAGTGGGCCTGAGATGGTGCAGCTGATGGAGGAAGAGATCCCAAGTGCGCTGCCACCGCCACCGTTCCCGTTAACGGCATACAGCCCCGGCGCCTCCTGTGCCTGGATGGGGAACCTGGTGGATCGCCAGACTGTCGGCCGGGTCGATCCCCTGCGGTGGTAGCCGCACTCCGTAAGAATTAACCCCTGAAGTTCAACGTTAATGTTTTCAAGTTGAAGTTTTAAAGGTCCCGTCCCTGCCTTCCCATCATCCTTTGTTGAATGCCCCCATGTTCCCATGGGGCGCCATCCGGTGCGCCGGGTGGAAGGAGCCGGACCCTGCCTGACTTGTAGAACGCCGCCAGGGCCGGTGCCTCGGTGGGCGCCATCGGGGGTCGGAGCCCCTGGTGGAGGATGGCAGGGAGTTAGAGGAGCGAGGACAGTTTTACAAATGGAGCCCAGTTCACCGTACCCGCACCGCAGGCATTGGAGACCCGTGCTGCCCTGTGGTGGACAGGGGAAAGGAGCTGGAGGAGGCTGCTCTGGCAGCGGAGTTTCTACAGTTTGTTTTGTGGTAGCGCTGAGCTGTTGAAGCCACCCTGCCAAAACCCGAAACCTGAGGAGCCCCAACCTCCTACCGGGCCCCGGGACCAACAGCCCCTACCCGCGGAGGGGCCAACACCTAGCTGCTCCCCGCCATCGCTCCTGGGAACCCCGTCACCAGCAGCGGTGGTGCCCACCGTCACCACGACCTGTGGGTGGCGCCACGAACACTCTACCCATCCCAAAAATCCAACTCCCCTCCCTTTTCACTCGTGGGCGAGGAGCGCTGCTCGAGCCCCGGGTCTGGCCCGCTCGAGCCACCGAGGAGAAGGTACCGGATCCGAGCGCGATCTCTCCCGAGCAGCCCCCGCGATGGGGAAGCTGGCCCCCGCCCTCGACACATGCATTCTGTCAAATCTGCGGAAACTACAGGCGAAGGTTTCTGACACCGGTGTGGAATTACTGGTTGCAGTCTTTGTCCCATCAGCACAAACTCTTAAACCACTGTCACTAAAAACAAGGCAGAAGGTTCTCCTAAAAGGTCTTTTAATGCACAATTTCTTGTTGGAGACATAGATAGAGTTTCTAGTAGAAATATACAATACAATTGTTCCCATCACATTATATCTGAGAACATTATGTAGACATTGGACTGAGTATATTAAAGCAGTTTGTAGTCAGGATTACTGGAATGGAAAGCAGATTATGTGTTTTACTTCCAGGATTACCTGTGTCATGCATACTGGAGGGCTGAAGATCTTCTTATGAGGTCTTGGAGGACTTCTGTAGCATTTACATCCAGATTTTTCACCAATTCTCCATAACACATTCTGTCTAGAATTCAGCTGTATAAGTTCATTATAAAACTAGCAAAATAAGCATCTTAGTACCACAGTATTGTTCCAGAACATCTGAAAGTAAGATTGGAAAGATGACGGGGAGACACCACTTTCCTGGTGTTAACATATTGATATTTTTTATGCCACCTGTAGTTGCTGGTAATTCAGTTTGTACTGATATTCTATCAAACCAACATTAATACATATGTTTTAATTAGTGCACAATATACTATATGTATTGCTATTTATTTAGCTGTAAACCCCAGTATCATAATCCTTCAATATATTCTAATCTTATGAGTGCTTTGGATATATCCAGATAATGCAGCAGGGTGTATCAAGAATAAATTATATCTTTAATGGAATCTGTCACCAGGTTTATACTGCCTGAGAGCAGAGTAATGTAGGAAAACAGACCTCGAATCCAGCAATGTGTCACTTACTGAGCTGCTTGCTATCCTTTTGATTCAATCAGTATTGTATCTGCTACAGATCTATCAGTTCTCAGAATGCTGAGCAATATAACTCCGCCCACATCACTGATTAGCAGCTTTTTGCCAATATACAGTATACACAGAAAGTTGCCAATCAGTGGTTATACAGAGATCATGAATATGATTGACTATTTAGCAGGAGCTTTACTAGTCCTCTAGTGATAAAATCACTGAATTATCAGCAGGAGATTATCAAAACTATACTAAACAGTCCAGTAAGTGACACATCCATAGAATCAGGATCTCTACTCCTACATTATGCTGCTCTCAGATTAGGTGGCAAAATCCTGGTGACATTTTTTTTAAAAAGTGAGCTAAGAAATGAAAAATATCTCCTAAATCTAATCTCAAGTCTCCACTTTTCACCTATAAATCCAATGCCAACTTGGTCCCAGCAAACATCCAATATGTAAATTCTGCTTCATGTAATACCATCATACTGAACCTGGTAACAGAAGAGAAGTATTTTTTTTTATTTCATATTTTCCATGGGAAAATAGTTATTGTGGTATTAATGTACCATGCGCGGAGGTTAGAGCTCCAGTTCCTTAGTTAAAATCTGAGAATGAATAGCAGCTATTTATTACTTGAACCTACCTGAATTTCTGACATTCACACCGTCCTATGGACTTGAAGACTAGGTGTAAGAAGTCACACTTTCTCCTATGTACTGCGGTGAGTCATGCAGTCATGGCTGAATTGTCAGGTTTTAGAAATTGACCATAAACTGAGCACATTTGTAATTACTTAAACACTTAGGAATTTACTTAATGTTCGATCAAAGGCTATATGAAGATCTCTCAGCAACGTATTTCACAGGCACTTCACATATGAAGTGAGAGAGTGATGACTAATCTTTTACTAACTGGCATTGAAATATTTTATAGGGCATGATGGAAAAATAAGTCGTTTTTGCACAATTCGAATTTACGTATTATAATGTTGTGATTTGCTTGTTTGCTGATCTGAGGCCAACACAGCAATGGTTTTCATTTTCATTTTCCAGCAGGTTTAGTCTCTCTTCATAAACCATACCAGCAAAATAGAAACAAAAAATAGCATTTTTCATCTCCAAATAACAAACAGAAAGTAAATAGTCCATATATGTCTCTGCGGGGTTCGCCCTTACAGGATTTCACAGCAAGATCCCACAGGGTATGTCGAACCTCCACACACAGACCATGTGTGAGACAGTCTCCATTTTAAGGCTCCACACCCATGGGTGGGGGTGTGGAAGCACCCTGACCCACCCAAATCTACGGCTGCACTTAAAACCCCACCCTGACATGCCCTAATAACTTTCTTAGTACTACATGCTCTAGAGCTTGCATCTGGGGTTACATCACAGAGGATAACCACCTCTGCGATACATACAGTGCCTACAAGTAGTATTCAACCCCCTGCAGATTTAGCAGGTTTACACATTCGGAATTAACTTGGCATTGTGACATTTGGACTGTAGATCAGCCTGGAAGTGTGAAATGCACTGCAGCAAAAAAGAATGTTATTTCTTTTTTTTTTTTTTTTTTTAAATTGTGAAAAGTTTATTCAGAGGGTCATTTATTATTCAACCCCTCAAACCACAAGAATTCTGTTTGGTTCCCCTAAAGTATTAAGAAGTATTTCAGGCACAAAGAACAATAAGCTTCACATGTTTGGATTAATTATCTCTTTTTCCAGCCTTTTCTGACTAATTAAGACCCTCCCCAAACTTGTGAACAGCCCTCATACTTGGTCAACATGGGAAAGACAAAGGAGCATTCCAAGGCCATCAGAGACAAGATCGTGGAGGGTCACAAGGCTGGCAAGGGGTACAAAACCCTTTCCAAGGAGTTGGGCCTACCTGTCTCCACTGTTGGGAGCATCATCCGGAAGTGGAAGGCTTATGGAACTACTGTTAGCCTTCCACGGCCTGGACAGCCTTTGAAAGTTTCCACCCGTGACGAGGCCAGGCTTGTCCGAAGAGTCAAGGCTAACCCAAGGACAACAAGGAAGGAGTTCCGGGAAGATCTCATGGCAGTGGGGACATTGGTTTCAGTCAATACCATAAGTAACGTACTCCACCGCAATGGTCTCCGTTCCAGACGAGCCCGTAAGGTACCTTTACTTTCAAAGCGTCATGTCAAGGCTCGTCTACAGTTTGCTCATGATCACTTGGAGGACTCTGAGACAGACTGGTTCAAGGTTCTCTGGTCTGATGAGACCAAGATCGAGATCTTTGGTGCCAACCACACACGTGACGTTTGGAGACTGGATGGCACTGCATACGACCCCAAGAATACCATCCCTACAGTGAAGCATGGTGGTGGCAGCATCATGCTGTGGGGCTGTTTCTCAGCCAAGGGGCCTGGCCATCTGGTCCGCATCCATGGGAAGATGGATAGCACGGCCTACCTGGAGATTTTGGCCAAGAACCTCCGCTCCTCCATCAAGGATCTTAAGATGGGTCGTCATTTCATCTTCCAACAAGACAACGACCCAAAGCACACAGCCAAGAAAACCAAGGCCTGGTTCAAGAGGGAAAAAATCAAGGTGTTGCAGTGGCCTAGTCAGTCTCCTGACCTTAACCCAATTGAAAACTTGTGGAAGGAGCTCAAGATTAAAGTCCACATGAGACACCCAAAGAACCTAGATAACTTGGAGAAGATCTGCATGGAGGAGTGGGCCAAGATAACTCCAGAGATCTGTGCTGGCCTGATCAGGTCTTATAAAAGACGATTATTAGCTGTAATTGCAAACAAGGGTTATTCCACAAAATATTAAATCTAGGGGTTGAATAATAATTGACCCACACTTCTATGTTGAAAATTTATTAAAATTTAACTGAGCAACATAACTTGTTGGTTTATAAGATTTATGCATCTGTTAATAAATCCTGCTCTTGTTTGAAGTTTGCAGGCTCTAACTTATTTGCATCTTATCAAACCTGCTAAATCTGCAGAGGGTTGAATACTACTTGTAGGCACTGTAAAGCTGGGGTCACACTAAACGACAGCGACAACGATGTCGCTGTTACGTCACCATTTTCTGTGACGTAGCAGCGACCTTGTAAGTCGCTGTTATGATCGCTGCTTAGCTGTCAAACACAGCAGCCGAAGCAGCTGTGCTGCAACATGTGCAGAAAGCAGGGAGCTGTGCACACTGAGCGCTGGCTCCTTGCTCTCCTTTCTACAGTACACATCGGGTTAATTACACGATGTGTACTGCAGCTACATGTGCAGAGAGCAGGAGCCGGCACTGGCAGCAAGAGCGGCGGAGGCTGGTAATGAAGGTATATATCTGGTAACCACCTTGGTTACCCGATGTTTACCTTGGTTACAGCTTACCGCAGCTGCCAGATGCCGGCTCCTGCTCCCTGCTCGCTTCATTTCGTCACTCTCTCGCTGTCACACACAGCGATGTGTGCTTCACATCGGGAGAGCGACGACCAAAAAATGAAGCTGGACATTCAGCAACGAGCGGCGACCTCACAGCAGGGACCAGCTCGTTGCTGGATGTCACACACAGCGACAGCGACGGGAAGTCGCTGCAACGTCACAGAAAATGGTGACGTAGCAGCGACGTCGTTGTCGTTGTCGCTGTGTGTGACACCACCTTAACTCTCATCAACTATGTGTCCAGAAGCCATCTTACAATATTCATAGATTGGATGAAGATCCCTAGTCTAATTAATATAGTTCAAAACCTAAGATTGCATATAGAAAAGTGCCACTACACTGGTTAGCAATGCAATTGAATGCAATAGTAGAATTATTAAAGGGAACCAATTACCAGGATTTTCGTATACAATCTAAAGCCAGTGCTATACTGGCACTGTCAGGCTGATTATCTACATACCTTTAGTGGTCAGCTCGGATGTTTGGGTTTTGAAATCTAAGAAAGTAAAGTTTATAAAATGATCTGCTTGTTGAGTGACAGCAGCTGAAGATCAGATAATATCTGGGGGGTATGCATAGTATTTCCTCCCTCTGTTACAATTAGCATAAGTATTATACAATTAACCTAGCATGACCTGTGTTAGGTCATACCCATGTGACCTGGTATCCAACTTTTGTTGGCTCAGGCCATGCCCCTTCTGGTCACATGGGTATGACCTCACCACAGGTCATGCTAGGTCGATTGTATCATATATTATGCTCATGTCATGAAGCAGCAGTTTCGCTTTTGCAGTGGCTCTGGCATATTTTATTCTATATTTTCAAGTATAGAGAGCGGGAAGATTCCTACCTAAAGCCACCCAAAGAATGGACATGGCACTTCTTTAAATTTGTTTACGGCATATAAGACAATAAAACATACAAAACTGAAGATAAAATGGATTTTACAAGAAAAAAATGTTAGGAAACATTCTTTCCTGTATAAGGAAATGTACAAGCGCATCTCAAGAAATTAGAATATCATTAAAAAGTTAATTTATTTCAGTAATTTAATACAAAAAGGGAAACTGTCAAGTTGCCACTAGGGGGAGCCGGAGCTCTGAAGCAGAAGACACTACACAGAGCAACGAGAATCAGGAAGTAAATACACAGTGTTCTCATACACTGCCTCATAGCACAGCTGAGAAGCAGAGCTGCGGGGCGTGCGAGGAATAGTCCGGCAGGCTGGGTCAAACACAGTACGGGCAGAAGCAGGACCGGAGGAACGAGCAGAAGCAGAGTCAAAGTCAGGCCAAGATCAGTACCAGAGCAAGCAGCCTAATGGGGAAGTAGGAGAGGGGACAGAGGACAGGAGGGACGACCAGGAGATGGAACACAGACAAGGGCACGGGGGCACAGGAACAGACAGATCAGGATATCACTCACAGGACCAGCAATCACAGGCAAAGCAGTGCTAAGCTTATAGCCGGTGCTGGTTCACTGGAAATGTCAGCTTTTAAGGCATCCAGGCTCCGGAAGTGAGGCCCGGGATAAGGCTCCGCCCCCCTATCCATGTGGACGGGGAGGCGAACCATGAGAGAAACACATATTATATAGTAAGTTCAAACAGAGTGATCTATTTCAAGTGTTTTTTTTCTGTTAATGTTGATGATTATGGCTTACAGCCAATGAAAACCCAAAAGACATTATCTCAGAAAATTAGAATAATTACCACAAAACACCTGCAAAGACCTCCTAAGCATTTGAAATGGTCCCACAAAAGCCACAAAAGGTCATTGCTAAAGAAGCTGGCTGTTCACAGAGTGCTGTATCCAAGCATATAAATGGAAAGTTGAGAGGAAGGAAAAAGTGTAGTAGAAAAAGGTGCACAAGCAACGGGATTGTTATGAAAAGGCCATTCAAAAGTTTAGGGGAGATTCACAAACAATGGACTGCTACTGGAGTCAGTGCTTCAAGAGCCACCACACACAGACATATCCAGGACATGGGCTACAACTGTCACTCATGACCAATAGACAATGCCAGAAGCATCTTACCTGGGCCAAGAAGAAAAAGAACTGGACTGTTCCTCAGTAGTCCAAGGTGTTGTTTTCAGATTAAAGTAAATTTTGCATTTCATTTAGAAATCAAGGTCCCAGAGTCTGGAGGAAGAGTGGAGAGGCAACAATCCAAGTTGCTCGAGGTCTAGTGTGAATTTTCCACAATCAGTGATGGTTTGGGGGGCCATGTCATCTGCTGGTGTAGGTCCACTGCGTTTTATCAAGACCAAAGTCAGTGCAGCCATCTACCAGGAAATTTTAGAGCACTTCATGCTTCCCTCTGCCAACAAACTCTTTAGAAACGGAAATGTAATTTTCCAGCAGGACTTGGCACCTGTCCACACTGCCAAAAGTACCAATACTTGGTATTGTCAGGAGGAAGATGTGAGACACTATACCCAACAATGCAGACGAGCTGAAGGCCGCTATCAAAGCAACCTGGGCTTCCATAACGCCTCAGTAGTGCCACAGGCTGATCGCCTCCATGCCATGCCGCATTGATGCAGTAGTTCATGCAAAAGGAGCCCCAACCAAGCATTGAGTGCATTTTCTGTACATACTTTTAGTAGGCCAACATTTCTGAGTTTAAAATATTTTTTTCAGTTGGTCTTATATAATATTCTAATTATCTGAGATAATGACTTTTGGATTTTCATTGGCTGTAAGCCATAATCAAAAATATAAACTTGAAATAGATCCCGCTGTGTGTAATGACTTTATATAATATATGCGTTTTCCCTTTTTGCATTTAATTAGTGAAATAAATTTTACTTTTTGATATTCTAATTTATTGTGATGCACCTGTATATGAGGCAAAAAAAAACAATGAAAAAGAGAGACAAAAAAACAATGCCTTATTATTGCTTTCAATGATGAAAAAATGATGAAAAAACATTCACCAGTAAATGTAATTTTAACATTTTACTACTTCATGGTCAGACACATTCTGTGTAATTTATAAAGGAGAGACTCTGAAAACTCCCAAACATTAGAAGGAAGAGGCACTCCGATACACCCTGTATTAGATATTAACGAGTGCTTCATACATATTCCGTTAGGTAATGAAACTCCTACACTCAGAAAGTCTATGAAACAAGTGTAAGGGCTGCCAAAAATTTGAAGAGGGAACTCCAATACACCCTAGAAAACACATAGATGACGTCCTTATAATAAATATTTTGGATAATTTTAAAAAGATTCTGATTCCTACCTTGATAAAGCCTATGCACTTAGTGCAAAGTCTAGCTTAAATTAGAAGGAGGGATTGCAATACGCATAGCAAGAAATGTAGAGTAGGGACTCTGACAACATTTTGTGGCCATTTTAAAAAGATTCTTTCTCCTACCCTGGTACAGACTATGCACACAGTTTAAGGCATAGCTTAAATTCGATGGAATACATGCAGCAAGAGATGCAGAGGAGGGACTCTGACTACATTTTGGGGCAGTTTTAAAAAAAGTCTGACTCCTACCCTGGTAAAGACTAGTAAAGCACTATTTCCTGCAACTTATTATTCACAGCTTTTTTATATTTTTTTTAATTTTTCTACCAATAAATCCATAGTTTTATGCCAACCGGACCTCTTGATATTTGCTGGATCCCTTTTCCATTTCCACATTGTTCAAGACCTACTCCCGGTCTGGATCCGTGCAATATTCAGGATAACCGGAGGAATTATTCATA